>NC_067166.1:15639237-15936737 GCF_903995435.1 Acomys russatus
CTGCAAGAGCACTAGTGGGCCATATTATCTCAGACTGGGAGATGCGAGGCCAGCAGAAGTAAGCCGTAACTCTTCAGGAAAGGTTGCTTGCTGTTCATGAGTTTAGACATGAGGAGTAGTTTAAAAGTTCTTTTCCCTTTCAAAATTGGTTCCTAGGAAGATCTAACCATTGTTTTATTTTTTACAAAATAAAAATTTCAGTAACAAGTAGCAGAATTCAAAATTATTTCTTTCTTATATGACTCTTATGCATTCTTTTTTTTAAATGCATGCCATGGCTAGCTGCTTTAGGTTCTCTAGTGGGTTTCCTTGTACATCTCGTCTTTGCTGTACCCATTGTCAGGGCGTCTTCTGTCTGTCTGGGTCCCTGGTACATCACCCTCTGGAACCCATGCCTCAGACCTGACAAAGTCCCTCCATGCCAGCAGCTCCTTTCCTCTGTCTCTGTGACAGTTACAGGCTCCTACATGTAATTAAATGGTTGTGAGTGAAAGAGCCGCTGGTCTATCTTTCAGAGAGCGGGTCTGGAAGTGGGAGTGGAGACACAGGCAGTAGCAGTGAGGACAGCAGCGAGGACTCCTCCAGTGGGCAAGAGAGCGAGACCGGAAGTGAGGTAGAAGCTGAACGTAAGACGGTGTCCAAGAAGAACTCCAAAACCAAGAGGAAAAGGTGAATTACTGTCTCAGTTGCCCTCAGGAAGTCTCCGGCAGTTAATATTTCTCCTTAATTCTCAGAGCTAGAAAATGCCTGTATATTTTCTCCAAAGCAGACGTTTAGCCTTGACTTAACTGTGCTTAGGTTTTATTTTGAACTTGAACAGATCTTAGGGTACATTGCCAAACTTGGTATCACCTTGGAAGGCTGCCTTAAGTGACCAAGTAGTAGGGATGAAACACTTAATTACCTTTTGCAGCAGTTTTGCTGAGGGCTAAATTTAATCCTTCAGCACTTTGCCATTATGTAACTAAGACAATTGATTTTTCTAAATAATGTTACATTAAAAAGATTATGATCCAGATATCAGAGTCAAAGGCTGTGAAGGAAGACGGTCAGAAGACACGGAAGGTTTAGTGCTTTTCAAGAGGTGTCATTATCAACAGCGTCCTCCCGTGTTAAAGCATTGGGAGGCTTGTGAGTAATTGGGGCTAATACCTTGAGTTGTGTGACTCTGCTCTCCCCACTGCTGTCAGAGTGGCCTCGGCTGACTCCCTGGCCCTTCTCGGGGCCTGCTGCCCGCTCCCTTGATGAGCTTGCAGCTTGGGCTCAGTCGTGGCTGACAGCACTGATTGGGCGCAGTACGCTCTCTGCTCCTTTTATTACAGACAGTAATTAAAGCAGCTCGCCCTGCCACTTCCATAACAAACACAGCATAATGCCCTAATTATGACTTTATTAATTTAAGTCAGGATTTAATGATTTTAAAAGTGATTTATATTGTTTTTCCTGTTCAGAACAAATGAAATCTGTAGGTTAAATTAATACAGGCTTTTCATCATTGCAAAGTTAAAAACCTAGTTACCAGTAAATTCTTCTCATTAGGTTAACATCTGAAACTCTAAGCAGTAAGGTAAACAATAATTACCATCAGAATTGAGTGATGCATAATAAAATAACACTTTTGCCTTTAAAAATCCTATCTGCAGTGCTAGGAGTGAAGTTTCCTTAGCATAGCTACCTTGTTGCAGGAAGGTGCCTTGGCTTGTCATCGCCTGGCATTTGAGGATCCTGTGCTTGGCTCTCACATCAGACTAGCTGTGATGATCTGGTTTAGGGGGAAGTGCCTGTTCTAGAAAGGGAACATGTTCATGAGCACAGCAGAGTTTCCTCAGGTGGCAGAAGGCAGCTTGGTATATGCTTTTAACTGCATATTAGTTTCACTTTTCATTTCTTCAGAAATGTTTTTGATGATTTTTATTTATGTTTGAATTGTACGTAATTGTTATACCAAAGTAGCACAAAGACATTCTCGGCCCTTTTATTTGTAGGTACAGGTTTTAAGCATTGAGTTGGGATAATATTTATTGCTATTATTTTATAGGAGAGAAAACAACATATCTTTTCATCTTCAAATATAATTACACGTGCTCTGAGATGTTGCCATTGCTCCATTTTTAATAAACAGCAATCATATTTCTTCCACAAAAATCAATTCTGATAACTATTGATTCTTCTTCTCTGCCACTCTCCCTCCTCCTGTGCCTTGTAGCCCATCTCCTAGAATTTGTTTGCTATTTGCCAGCACATTTTAACGTCTTTGATAATCTTTAAGTATCTCCAGAAACTGCTTTTTAGTAGTGACAAGTGTTTGTTAATAAATTTGAGTTTTACATCCCAAGGTATCTTCATGGGTGACACAATAGTATGGTAAAGTGGAGATTGGACCTCGGAAGGAGACAGATTTGAAATCAGTGTTCATGATTCCCTCTCCTGCTAGTGTGTCCTTAAAGTTATTTAACCTCAAATGTTGGCTTCTTTATTATAAGTGGGTTAATAATATACCCAGGAAGAGAGCATCTGCCGTAGATTCCTGGAATGAAATGCCTGAGTTACTGCTTGTTGTAAGCTGCCAGGTGGGTGCTTAGGACTGAACTCTGGGTCTTCTCTAAGAGCTCTAAGCACTCGCAACTAGCTCTCTAGGCCCCAAGCTAGATTTTTAAAAGAGCAGGCATGTGTGCATACGTGCATGTACACACGCGAAGCACACACAGTGAAAGGAGCTAGACTTTCCATTTTGGGGGAAGTCTCAGCACCTCCAGGCACTTTGTCCATCTCCGTGCTTTTTGCTCTCTTTGGGGAATATGTCTGATTTGTCCATGCACCTCACTTCTGTTCTCAAGTTATGTCCTTTTCTCAAGAAGATTCATAATCTTCTGGTAGGTGTCCCTTTGAGTGTTCTCACAAAACACCTGCACTTTGAAATTTATTGCTCCTGTGTCTTGTCACTGCCATGTTATCTGTATGCTCCAGTGCACCACCAACACTGTACGTTAACATACAGGTCACCTTTATCTTTAGTACCTAGCATGGGGCTGACAAGCTTGTAATAAATGCTAGTTGACTAAGTGAATAGCACTTTACCGAAATAGTATATTAGAGGAATCCTGTTAGAGAATGGCATGAAATGCTAGTTGACTGAACGAATGAGTGAATAGCACTGTAGTGAAATGGTATATTAAAGGAACCCTGTTAGAGTGTGATGTGGTAGCACACACCTTCTCCCAGCATTGGAGAGTATGAGGCTGGAAGACCAAGTGTGAAGCTAGCCTGGGCTACATAGCAACAAAAAAGACCCTGTTTCTAAATAAACAAATAAGAATTTCCTCTGAGCTAATTAATATTTCAAATGCAAGTCTATTGATAAAAGTAGATATATAAACTCTTTTTTGTTGTTGATTTTTGTTTTTGTTTTGTTTTGTTTTGTTTGAGACAGTGTTTCTCTGTTTAGCCTTGGCTGTCCTGGAATTATCTTTGTAGACCAGGCTGGCCTCGAACTCCCAAGTGCTGGGACTAAAGGTGTATGCTACCACCACCCAGTGTTGTATAAACTCTTAAACTTATCAGTAAGCAATATTTTGAGGCATCATTTTAAAAATCAGCCTAAGTTTTTAGAATTTCTTACTGTTAGCTCTTGATTCCTAGAAAACCAGCAGGCTGTCTCAGCATGTTTCTATACAGTTAGTGATGACGTCAGGCAGTGTTGTTCTGTGGTTTTGCATTTGCACTCGGTTGCAGGCAGCACTGCCATTACCATTGCTCACTGTGTCTAGTGTGTTTCTGTGTGAGCGCATGCTTCCCAGTACGTGCGTGGAGATCGGGGCCACCTGTGGGAGTCAAGCCTGTCCTTCCTCTGCAGGTCCTGAAGATCACGCTCGGCTCCTCAGGCTTGCAGCAGGGCCCTCTACTCAGGGAGCCATCTCCGCAGCTCTTAGTGAATTCTTAGTGAATTTTCATATTTTAGAATTTTTAAGCCACCTTGACTCTGTTTTATAAAATTACTTAAATTTGTATAGTAAGGGATTTGCAATTTATATTTCAAAATTCATTTTTATTCATAGTGATTCAGAAGATGGGGAGAAGAAAAATGACAAATCTAAAGCTTCCGAATCATCCAGTGAGGAATCCAGTTCCACAGAAGAAAGTTCTTCAGAGTCAGAGTCAGGGTCTGACAGTAAACCTGTGGCCAGAAAAGTGGCTAAGGTGAGCTCATGTGTGTGCTGTCACTGGCAGATACACACATAATTCTTGTAGCTCTTTGTAGTTAAGAATGCTTTTGGGCTGGGCATGTGGCGCACTCAGCTTTAGTCCGAGCACTGGGAGGCAGAGATAGGCGGATCTCTGAGTTCTAGGCCAGCCTGGTCTACAGAGTAAGTTCCAGCGCAGCCAGGGCTACACAGAGAAACCCTGACTTGAAAAACCAAAGCCAACCAAGCAAAAAAGAATACTTTTGAAAGTTGAGTGTTTTGTTAGAAAGCTAAGAAACTAAAGGAGAAACATTCAACATTGTCACTACAACTAATATTGGGCACGTATCTGCACTCCCCCATGGTGTTACCTCCCCACAACCTACCCTGATAAGCCAGCTCTACAAAGACGTGATGGCAGCGCCTGAGATTTTCGGGTAGGCTGTGACAAGGTTTATTTTTGCTAAAAAAGACATGAAAGGAAGCCTCAGAAATAGATGGCACAGGACTACAAATGTAGATATTATAAAATACTGATTCCAGCATGCTTTTAAAAAATATTTATCAATAAAAATATGATAAATAGTAGCAAAATGTTTTCAAAGTTTTAAGTTTTACATGACTTAACTAATTACATTTATTTTAGAGCAAAACTGCAAGGACCGTTTATGTATTTGAACTGAACATTTGTGATTGAACTTTTTGTCTGATTAGTATGAAAACATGAAAATAGATTGTAAATGAAGTTACTGATACAAAGTTGGATCTAATAATGGTTGTCTATCTCATCTCAGATTGTCACCTTTTTAGTGTAAATGGTCACACTGAGAAAGTGTCACTACGATCAGCTCTCTCATCCCATGTGTCTAGGATAATGACTGTCAGAAGTTGCTATTCAATGAATTATATTTTTTTCATAACCCAATATTTTAAAAATATTTACTTGTTAATTCTGTGAATCTGAATTTCCTTAGTATGTTATCTGAGTAGCCAGAAATTAAAACAAATTCATTCTACTAGGCCCTCCACATCCAGATTCACTGTTAAGAATAAGTATATTTAAAATGCTGCTAGTGTTTATCTTGTCTTATTTCAAGTATTCTTACAAATGGTAAAAACTTATGTTAAAATTGAATTTGTACTTATGTAACAAGATTTAAGGTTTTGTCTTTCAAAAATTCATATAAACTTGTAGAGATTTGGAGTTATTAATGTGGACTCAAAAACACCAGAGCTTCACATATCCTCATTTTCTACTCTAAAATATACTTAACATGTTTTAAATAAAGAGCTTTGGATAGTGACAGGAAGTACAACCTGGGGGCAGGGACACGACAGCAGTGCTTTATAAATCACAGATATAATCTAAGTAAGTTATTCTTTACAGATTTGAATAATTAAAAAATGTATAGGCCCCACTGCCTATGTAGTGTTAGCCCACAGAGACACCGTGACGTTAGTTTTGTTCCCTCCCTGTTGGGGATGTCAGTGAGGAGCTCACATCTTGATAGCTGCTGGTGTGCAGAGCAGCGCCCAGAGCAAGCTCCTTGAGAACTTGAAGCTGTACACTGTTTTGTACCTGCTTTCCTCAGGTCACACACTGTGTCCGCCTTAGAGTGCTGTTATCTGTATGCAGTAGGTGGAGAGGGGAGCATTGCTGTTTTACTTACTTTTTCTTTAATTTTGCAGTTGAACTAAATATTCCCACCCTCTCAGCTATCATAGCTTTGTCTTCATTTTATTCTGAATGGTTTGAAGCATACCATGTGATCATAAGTATACCAAAATTTTAATAACAAACGACGTTATAGTTGTGGGAAATTCCCCCTTCTATCAAATGCTGTGGCTTTTGCTCACATTGTGAGTAATGAAGGCAGATGGTGGCTTCTTTGCCTTCATTTAGCCGACAGAGTGTAGGCTCTGAAAAGCCATGTCTTAAATCTGCAGCTCGAGCTTGCTGTTTAATCTTTCATCTTTCATTTTACACATTTGCTTTCATCAATGTGCCCCAATGCATTTGGAGATAGCTTGAGTACGTGGCTTTCAAAGTTGTTAATTTTTGGTGTTTCGTGAGGTTAGACTGGCGTTGTGTTGTCGAGTAGCACCTCAGGCTTCAGGCCCCTGGTCTGTAAGGAAGACACCAGTGCCTACCTTGTTGCATCTTATCTTACAGGAAACAAACAAGCAAGAGCAGCACGAAGTGCTCTTTAGGTTGCTTGGTTGGTTTTATATGCTTTTGATGTTGCTTGGTTGGTTTTATATGCTTTTGATGTGGTTTGGTTGGTTTTGGTTTTTTGAGACAAGCTGGCTTTCTCAAATAGCCAATATCTTGAGTTATCTTATAGATCTCAATATCTCGAGATAGCCTTGGCTGTCCTAGAACTTGCTCTGTAGACCAGGCTGGCCCCATCACACTATAGTTTTAATACTGTTTAACTAGGACCTGTGCTGAAAGGACTCTGGGCTCCCTGTGGCTCTTCTCTTCTACAATTTTCTGCTCTTTTTAAAATAATACTGAGAATTTAAGTCTGTTTTCACTTGTGACCCCTAACTGGTATCTGCCGTCTTCAGAAGACAGCTATGAGTCACGTAGCGCTCTGCCTGCACTCTGCAGTTCCCCGCCCTTCCTGTGAAGGCATCTATCATGTAGCCAAGGCTAAGCTGTGCCTCCTTTGACTCTGTTTTGGGAGTCAGCATCTACCTTCTTGACACTTTTAGTCTTTGCCCACTAGTTTCTCTTCTGCCGCCCAGACCCCTCAAGAGGTTTCTAGCCTTTCAAGCAAAACCTTTAAACCTCCTTTGCCCCTATAGTCCACCAACATACTAACTTTGAGATGTTCTCCCCACATTTAGACCAAATGCTTGTGGGGAGGCTGGGTTTTTAACTCTAGCACTTGTGCTGACACTACCCCAGCAGGCTCTCCTGGCTCCTGCACTTCCCTCTGACGCCTTCCATCTGTGTTTACAGAGTTGCCAAGACCCTCAGATTTTGTATGTGGTTTTTCCTGTCTTTTCTTCTTTCCTCCATTCGCTGTCTAGATCCAATCTTCCTCAGCTTTGTAGACCTTTGCCATAGTCCTCTTCAACCCTCAGCGTCAGCACAGTTCCTGGATCAAGCTTTAGTAATGTCTGTTGGCATCTGAGTTCAGTAAACTCCTTAGCTACCATGTCTAAATCTATCGCTCTCGTTTTAATCTATTCGTTTTCTGGCCTAACACTCGTTTTTTTCTTATGAAACTATGTGTTTGGATGTTTCTGAGCCTTTGTTCATTTTTGTACATCTCTCTTATTAAAGAAAATGGAAGGTGAGGAGGGAGCGGCCTCCTGTGAGACTGTCGTTTTCACGTCTGGTGGATGGTGACTGCAGGGAACTAAACCGGTCCTCTTCGGAGGGTGTCACTTCTGGATATCTGTATTCCTCAAGGGGTTGTCACTTAATTCTGTGTTGTGATTAGTAATGGCCGCAGAACATGATCTTGTTTCAGATTTAATTATTTTATGGACAAGTGCACTTTTATGTACAGGTGTCCTTTCCTGAAATGTATCTGAAAAATGTTTAGAGCATATTGTCATTTTTATAAGTAATTATTTTGTTCCAAGTAATACACTTAACAAAATTATTTATTTTAGATTTATTTTATTTTTATTTTGTGTGTATGTGTGTTAGCCTGTGTGTGTGAGCATGCATGCTCACAGTGGCCAGAGAGGGAGTAGAAACTGGAGAAGAAGCATTTGTCAGCCGCTGTGAGGGCACTAGGAACTGAACCCAGGTCTTCTGCCAGAGAAGCCAGTGCTCCCAATCACTGGACCGTCTGCAGCCCCGCAAAGCCCTCTCGATATCGTGAGCACTTTTACATGCTGTATACAATGTGAAGGAATATATTCTTACATGGAAGAGTAGAGAGAAAACTCTGCAACACAGACATATGTGGAGTGATTCTCACCTGTAGCTGTGTGTTCTAGTTTTTTTGTAACATAACAATACTGTGCAGGTTAAGATGTGTTTAGCAGATGGTGAGCATTTTATACTAAGCTAATGTGGTTTCCCCTTCAGGGAACCTATGCTCAGTATCCCTGTAACTAAGCAGCATGTGACCACACCTTCACCCTACGCTGCTGTCGGTGGACTCCCCTCCCCTGGTCACACATTAGCCGTGCTTGCTCTCTGTGGAGTGTGGGCCCTGCAAACGCACCGCAGGAGCCCTGTGCTGGCTGGCTTCTCTTCTTTGTCTTCTCACAAGCTTGTGCAGGTGTTGAAATCGTTACCTTTTGCGATCATTGAAGAATGTTGGTCTTTATTCTAAAAATTCAAAGCTTTGTCTGTTTTAATGTTTGTCTTTCTCAACCTAGTTTTTAATTAAAATTCTTAAAGAAGTGTCGGGCACTGTAGAGATGGCTCAAAAGTTAAGAGCACTGGTTGCTCTTCCAGAGGACTCTGGTTCAATCCCCAGCACCCACATGGCAGCTCACAACTGTCTATGATTCCAGTTCCAGAAGATCTGGCACCATCACACACACATACATACATACAGGCAAAACGTCAATGTACATAGAAATAAATTTTTTTTTAAAAGAAATCATTTGATTTCAGTTGAGATCTTTAAAACAAAGGGAAGCCATCCAGCTGGTGTCCGTTCCTGCTGGAGCAGGCGTTCTCGGGCAGGGAGCGTGGTGAGGCCCCTGTACTGCTCATTAGTGTGTATTTGCTCTGGATTTTAAGAACAGTAGGGGCTTGATAAGCTTTTCATAGGGTTGGTCCTGTTGTATAGTTTTACATCTCAACCTTTGTACAGTAGAAACATACATGGTGCTTACATGCCTGTAATCAGTATGCAAATGGATATTTATAATGCATGAAAAACCTTTACAGAGACTGTTACACATTTTGTTTGTCGTTAGAACTTAAGAGCCTTTATTTTTTGAAATGAGATACATTAACTAGAAGTTAGTTTCTTAGCCCTGTGGCTTTTTATTTCATTTTGAAAGTGTCCCTGTGTCACTGTGTAATGAATACCACAAGGACAAGATGGAGATTTGAAGGCAATGAGTTGATAAGTAGATCTGCTTTGCAGCAAGATCTTAAGATCAGTAACTGTTGTCCTTATAAAAGTCAAATACAGTCACTCAGCTGTTAAAAACCTAATTCTCTATTTTAAAAAAATATACAAAACAAATTGTCTATCTTTCTGCTTGATCTCCTTTCAAGTACGAACACAGTGGAAACAGTGGGTGATCTGTCAGTGTGTTTGGTTTGTCAATGGTGGTTTTGTATAAATATTGGGAGGGTAAGAAATAAAATTCACACAGTAAAATATGATTTCATCTGCCTTTTCTCCGCAGCTCCGTGGCTCATGCCGCGGTGTGAAATCCTCATTTTACACACTTTGCAGGCAGAGCACATGAATTATGCATTGAGCAAGAAGAAGCTCCTGCCTCAAGTCCTATCTGCATTTGCCCAGGTTCTATCTCTATTACCAGGATGAATTGCAAATGGAGAAATGTTTGATGGAATAGGGCTCTTAACTTCTTTGTTTAGAATTCAGATTTTTATTTTTATAGAAGATCCTTTAAGTATGAAAATGTTGTGAACTTACTATGGATTCTTTAAAATGAAAAATGAAATATAATGTAGGAGAAGCGTGCTAGCATATCATGAAGCGTTTTATAGCCTTGATTCGGAATGCAAGGCTTTTCCAATTTGGTGGAAATGACCGTCATCTATTGCTAATGTTGTATTTCAGTCACTGCTTATTTGCTCTCCTTAGAAAGTCAATGGAATTCTGTCCTTTTTAGAGCCCACTTCCTTCTCTTCTAGGCTTCTGACGAGAGCCGATAGCAGATTCACATGTAGCTCTCTCCTGTGTGGTGTGGACCTGATGTGTGCCTAATAGACACTGCCACACTTTCCTTGCTGTGGGGTAGAAAATAGGGTGTAGGCTTGCCTTCAGCTCTAACCTTATCTTTTTGGTAGGTTTCTAATTTTTCAGGCAGTGAGCTTACATTCTGATGAAGCAGTTTGGTCATTGTGGCTGGTGAGAAGCCACACCCATTGTGCACAGCATTTGATGAGCCATATGCCGATAACCTTTTGGTTATGTTTTTATTTGCAGGAATGAAAGTCTAGTTGGAATGGCGGTTCCATTTTAAATCAGTTTTCATTACCTTGTAACTTAAATTTCAACCTCCAAAGTAACATTTCTTCTGTTTGTCCTCTTGCAGGCTAGACATTGTTACTCTCCAGCAAAGTTCAGAGAGAGGGGCGGGTGCTGTTTCTGAGTTAAAGAAGGATGAGCCAAAACCCAGCTAGAAGGCTTTGCAGTTCAGTGCTGGGGAGGAAAGGGAACAGTGCTGACTTTTCTTTTGTTACAATCTTTTTGGTTTTAACGTGCGTTCTTAGCTAATCCTTTGAACAGCTCTCTGAATGTTGGCTTAAAGGAGAACATCAGTAGAACATAAGTAGAACACATGAAAACATTATTTCCCAGATGTTTCTCTAAAAGTGTGTGTGTGTGTGTGTGTGTGTGTGTGTGTGTGTGTGTGTGTGTGTGTTTGTGCGCGCGCACCTGCTCTCTCAGTGCCACAGGAGCCAGAAGAAGGAGAAAGATAGCGGAGAGCTGGAATTACAGGGAGTTGTGAGCTGTTGATGTGTGTGCTGGGACTTGAACTCAGGTCCTCTGTGCCAGCAGTACACTGGCCATCTCCCCCACCCCCACCCCCTGCGAGCATACTGTCATGTAATGCCATTCATGCGGCGCTGTCCCAAGTGCACCAGCACTCACTCACGTGGGGCTTTTGCTTCAGTGACACATCATTTATGCTAATAATAAACTCAAAATTCGGTTGGTAAATCTTAAGTTATTTGAAAGTGGGAACTTTGTCTAGGTAGTTATTTCCATTGCTGAGCACAGAATCCGATACACATTTAAAACTCTAAAAGAAAAAGCAGATTAAGCAGCGTCGATTCAGCTGTGTCAGTCTAAAGCACTGTTCTTTGTTAACCTTTTTCTTTGTCTGCTCACTGTGCTATTTAGCTGTTCTTAGTCATGTGCTAGGGGCCGGGAGTGAGCACATGTTCCTGTGTGTGGCTGCATGTGGGTGGAGGTGTATAGAAGCCAGAGTGTCTTTCTCGGTTGTTTTCCATCTTATTTTTGAGACAGTGTTTATGCTGGAACTAATTAAGCTGGAGTGGCTAGCCAGCTATCTGCAGAAATCCTGTCTCCATTTTCCCAGTATGCACTGGGATTATACATGGCTCTGACGTGGGTGTTAGAATCCTAAATCAGATCCATATGTGTTTTACAATAAGCACTGTACAAACTAAGCCACTTCCCTAACCCAGTTATACCATTTTTATTAAGGTGGGTAAATTTAGTGTAAGGGCTTTATGTTCACTCCCATGGCAATGAATGTTTATAAACAGTGAATAAGCGAGTCTCTCACGGGAGAAGCCCTGATTTTCAGTAGGTATGTTTTAAACATTTTCTCTCTATCAAATGCTAAGAAAGTGAATGAGTTGCTTTTCATACTAAAGAGCATGAGCGAGGGATACTGTGTTCATGGGTACTTTTGGTGAAGACCCATGACACACCTAGTGTAGGAGTACCAAGTATCTCATGCAGTACCTCTCACGGGCTGACCTCTGAGAGTCCAGCCTGCTGCCAGCCTAAGGCCGTCAGCGCTGTCCATGTGTTATTGTTTGAATATTCCTGTTTCTTAAGTACACCTGATTAACAGTTACTTCTAAGAATGTTTATTCATTTCCTCCTCCTCTTCCTTTTCCTCTTCTTCCTTCTCCTCCTTTTTTTGGTTTATTTGAGACAGGGTTTCTCTGTATAGCTCTGCTGTCCTAGTCTCACTCTGTAGAGCAGGCTGGCTTGGGACTCACAGAGACCCACGGAACTAAAGGCTTGCACCACCATGCCCACGTTGTTTGGTCACGTTCTACTGAGAGCCACATTGTATTTTTATGTAGCAAAAAAGTTGTCAGGTTATAAAATAACTATCGCATCTAAATTTTCTTCTAAAGATCTTTTATATCCTTTAGCATGAAGTATTTTAACATCAGCAACAGTTTTTATGACGAGGAAGACATACAGTATGCTCATACAGAATTTTAATTCAGGAAAGTGTTTCTATCACCGTGTAGAAATTTACATTGTAATTTTGCTTCTGAGACAAGAGGGAACAGCACCCTTATGGTTTTCCTTAGCCAGTGTCTGAGTGAGGTTTTGGTATTTTACAGGCCAAAGAGAGAAAACCCCAGCAAGACCGACACCCTCCCTCCAGAGAGGTCTGCCTTCTGGACCTAGACGACTGTAAGTACCGGGACCTCCCGACTATGTGTTCACGGGTGTTCCGTGTTCACGGGTGTTCCGTGTTCACGGGTGCTCCGTGTTCTTATAATACTTGTCATTTGTGCCCTCATTGGTCCGGCCTATCAGTTCTGTGTCACGTGAGTAGAGCACCAGACCTGTTCTGCTTTAGTAACTTGTCCTTGCATCATCAAATAATGATCCTGCCTCACAGCATCCGCATGGTGAGGTCTCCGGCTATGGGGACTGACTCGTGTAAACTAAGGAGGGAACTAGGAGAGCAATGAGGAAAGACAGCCCCGGCTTCTGCTTGCTACAGCGGCTTATGAAGGCTTGAGTGGCCAGCTGGGCTCTGCCTTCAGTGTTTTATCTCCGTTGAGGCAAATGCACTTCCAAGGAGTCAGACCCCTACAGCCTCGCTAACCCAACTGTGCATAGTCACAGCTCTTTTTTTTTTATTTTCAATTCTTTTTTCTTTATTTTATTACTTTAATCCCAGTCATAGCCCCTTCCTCCTCCCCTCCCAGCCCCACTCCCTCCCTGTTTCCCTTATCCTCCCTCCTCCCTCCTCAGAGAAGGGGATCATATCCCCAGCCCCGACCCCAGCATATCAAGTCGCATCAGGACTCAGTGCATCCTCTTGCCCTGTGGCCTGGTTAGGTACCCCCCCAGCCCCCCAACCCCCGCCAGGGGAAAGTGACTGAAAACATGCAGCAGAGTCCATGTCAGAATCAGTTCCCATTCTCCTTACTAGGGGATCCACATGATGACCGAGCGGCCCTTCAGATACATCTGTGTACAATTCACAGACCCAAAGAAGACAAGTAACAAGGAGGACCCAAGGAAGGATGGTTAAGTCTCACATAGTCGCAGCTCTTAAGTCACTCGGCGGGGTGGGTGCTGGGTAGTGCTGTGAGCGTTGTTGGTAGGTAGACTCTACTAAGAGAGCAGTTGGAGGTATGGGTCTCATTTTCAGTGTACTTTACTTACGTGGAGGCTGAGTTGTTTTGGAGGTTACCTCATTTTTTCATAGACCCATTCTATTTATATTGTCTATGTCTATTGTGATTGCCATAGCAAATTCTTAATAGAGAAAAATAAAAGTGTATAATATAGAGAAATACTTACTGGAGAGAAATTGACCATATTTGACCATGCTAGCAGTGATCAGAAGGTTTGCTGCAGTTGAAGTAGAGGCAGTGCCTGTGCTGCATTGATGGAACTGAAAGGCATGCTAAGTAAGGTGGAATCAGGGACAAGCACTGCATGATTTGTCTCCTGTGGTCTGGGCCGGGGAGGTCATGAAAGTAGACAAGACCACAGGAGAAAAGGAAAGCGATGGGAATGGCTAAGTAAGGGGGTATGATAGAACTTGCCGTCTGTGTGAGTGAGAGTGCCGTACAAAAGCCAGTGCTTTTACAACTAACATACGCTGTTTTTAAAACTTAGAAGCAAATCTGTATCATTTTGTCCATACTAAGGAAAGATTTTAAAGTTTACCAGCATCCAGTATCAGTAAAGGTCAGAATGACAGCGCTGCATATGCTCTCCACAGGGATGCAGAGAGCCACAGCCTTTGGGAGTCATCCTAGTTGTGTGTCCCTTGGACTGGGTAGTTTTTTTGGGGAGACATTTCGTAACAATAAACTACACATCTCCCCCTTCCTTGTTTTAAACGTATTAGCTTAATATCCTGGTGCTGCATTTAGACTAGCGTGTGCACCCCTTCAGCAGACAGTTGTACTTCTTGGCCACGTTTCCAGCCACTGCTGCTTTGCTCTGCTCTGCTCAAGCATGCTGTGCTGTCTCCTCATAGGTCCCCTGCCTGGGTTCTTGCTGCCCACAGGGTTCAGCTCCGTCTTATGATGGCAGGCACCAAGTCCAAGCTCTGACGTCACCGACTCTCAGACCTGCATTGGTTCATTTGCAGAGATGTAATAACTGCCATAGGCTGCGACACTTAGGAGCAACACAAGTTCATTATGATGCTATAAGTTAAAACGTAGCTGTGTGTGGCGGTGCAGGCCTTTAATCCCAGCACTCAGGAGGCAGAGGCAGACACAGGTGGATGATCTCTGTGAGTTCAAGGCCAGCCTGATCTATAGAGCAAGTTCCAGGACAGCCAGAGCTACAAAGGAAAACCCTGCCTTGAAAAATCAAATCAGTCGACTGGAGAGATGGCTCAGTGGTTAAGAGCACTGCCTGCTTTTCCAAAGGACTCCAGTTCAATTCCCAGCAACTACATCGCAGCACACAATGTAACTCCAGTTCCAGAGATTCTGACACCTTCATACCAATGCAAATAGAAAAAGAAAAAAAGAAAAATTAATTATTCAATCAGTCGGTCAACCATGACATGCATACAGAGCATGTAAACAGTGGAAATCTGTAGTATATATAAATGCTAGAGTGTAATCATTTTTAAATGTATATTTTTATATAGAGAGACAAAGTTTCCTTGACTTTTTCTTATTTGAAGACAATATCTTTAGAAAGGAGATTTTTATCCCAACTTGTTTTTAAAACTCAGCAATTCAGTATACAAAATATTTATCTTTGTTGTTAGTACCCACACAGTTACATTTTGCTTGGGAAAAAAAATTCATTTCTTTGTCAGATGGGGTACTTGAAATACTTGTTAAAAAGTTAATTCAGCAATGGCAGTAGATGAAGTGTCTGCTGAATTCAGAGGGCCCTGCTGGATGCTGTAGCACATTCTCTCCTAGGTACTAAAATCTAGCCAAAGGTATCTCTACCTGAGCAAATGCATCCCTTTCCACATGTGTGACATACGTATGTTGCAAGTTCCATAAGGAATATGTGCAAAGCTGCAAATGCTTGTTGGAGAAGCATCATTGAGTTCAGAGCTAAAGACAAGCATGAGTCTGCTGGCTTTGCCCTCAGCAGCTTCTTAATTACCTGTTGGAACTGTTTTGTAGCAGGTGAGATTTCAGGCCCTGAGAGGTAGAGTGATAGTTGAAGGGAGGTGCAAACGGTGTTCCAATGTGTGAACAGATGCGGCATTTGTCCATCTCCTCACTCAGAGGACTTGTTGGATATCCGTTGTGATACTGTTAATCTTTACATGCTGAAGACCTAAAGAACACGTTTATACAAGAAGCCCAGAGTGATGCAAGCAGCAGGAAACTGATGTTTGTTTTTCTGGCTTTGGCCTGGGAGAAGCAATTTAAAAGGTGCTAAGATGTGTTTTGGCTCAGGGATTCAGCCAGTGGTCCACCTTACCTTGGTCCTTGAGGTGGATGTCAAGGATCATGCCAGCTAAGATGTGTGGAGGAGAGAGGCTGTCCACATCCTGCATCCTTTAGCTAAGAACTCCCTGCTGAGGAAGCGTACAGCATCCCCAAAGGGCCACCATCACTGGGTACCACGTCTCCAACGCTTGAGCCCTGGGGAAAGTTCACCGTCAGACCTAACAGCAGCATTTGGAACACCATGAATGAATGAAGTGAGAGACGCGCCTATGAACTCCTCGGGTTGTGGCGTCTAATCCACCCAGAGTTCCAGTGTACACCTCGAGGCTTGTATTAACAAAGCAGTGGGAGGTGGGAGAACAGAGTGGGGGAGGGTAAGCTGGGCTGAATAGGAGCATGGAGAAGGGTAAGAGCCCCTGCGAGAAGTCTCCAGTGTGTCTCCTCAGGAAGTTCCAGCAATAGACCGGCTCAGTTATAAAGCAGTTATATAATTTGAATAACCCAGCTGGTGCAGCAGCAGAGGACGGCATGAGCACAGGCGTTAGCCGGCATACCTTTAACCAGCTTCATGAGTTAATTTCTCTGTCTCATTCATTTATAACACAGTAAGAGAAGAGGTTGTTAAGTCCTTGACAATTCTTGTAGATTATGAAGTACTTGACTCTGTGGATATCAGGACAAAATGTCCTTGCCAGAATAACATATGACCTGTAGCCTGTTGTTGGACTTTGAGAAAGCAATGTGCATTCTGCCTTTATGGAGGGTATTTTATCTTTCTGGAATATCTTCTAGTCCCGATACCAAATTATCTAAATGAGATGATCATAAGGCAGCAATCACCCCAGTGTTCTTTTGTACGAAGGGTAAACATATTCATTACACTGAGTTCAGCTAGCTCAGAAGCCTTTCCAGATAACCACAGTACAGCGTCTTAAGCCATGCAGACTCCAACATCACTCTGTTGGGTGGCGTGTGGGTAAGGCCACTGTATTCAGTGAGGTGGCTAAGAGGACATTAGGAAGCTTGAGGGTTTACTTTCCATATTGAGACTGTCTCACTATGTAGCCCTGGCTGACCTGGAAATAACTATTTTAGACCAGGTTGCCCTCAAACTCCCAGAGATCTACCTGCTTCTGCTTCTAGAGTGATGCAATTATTAAAGGAATGTGCCACAATGCCTGGACAGCAGACAGTTTGAATCTCAGTTCTTTTTATTGCTTAGCTGTGTTACATTGGTCAATTTATTTAATTTCCATATTAACAAGTATTTTATCCAGGAACAGATCCAACAGAATGAATGCATATTGAAAGGGGCTTATTATTAGACTGGCTTACATGATGTGGTCTAGGTAGTCCCACAATGGCTGCCTTTATACTGGAGAGGCCTGGAGCCTTATAGCTGCTCAGTCCATAAGGCCAGTGCCTTGGCAGTCCCAGTCTATCACCGAAGGTCTAAAGGATTCCTAGAGCCACTGGTCTTCGGTCCTCTTTGGAAGGCTAAAGAAGCTGGACTAATCAGCGAGGGATGCTGGTGGTGCCAGCAGCAGCAAGATGGAATAGGGTAGATGAACTTGCCAGCGCAACGCGAAGGCAAGCAGGCAAGAAGCAACGCTTGTCCTCTGCAGATCTTTTTATCTGGCCTGCCCCCAGAAGATGTTGCCACACTTTGCGTGGATCTTCCCACTGCGGTTGAACCAAGCAGAGAGGCACACTTAGCAGTTGTCTGTTAATTGACTTTGGATCCACTCACACTGATAACCAACATAACCATCACACTCTGTGCTTTAGTGGCTGGGTCTGCAAGATTAAACAAATGCTGTCTTGGGGATTGAGTGAACTGCAGCATGTGAACTCGTTTACATCAGCACCGCACATGTGCCAAGTGTTCTTAGGGGCTTGTGATGATAGTAGCACATGAGGACAGGCTCAGGAGCCACCAACCAGGCCTCGTGTGCAGAGAGAGGGCAGCTGTGTAATTGCTGTGTTACACATACTTAGCAAAGAAAAGAGTGTTTTGCAGAAAGTCTTAAAAATACAGGTTTGGGGAAAATGGCTTAGTGGGTGAAGTGCTTGCTGTGCTCGCAGCTGGAGGACGAAGGTCTGAAACCCCAGAAGCACACAAGGCTGGGTGTGTGCGGCCACGGCTGCGAGTCAGGAGGGAAAACAGCAGCAAACAGATGAGATCCTGCCTCTGCCTGCCATGTGGCGAGCACGCACGTGTACGTGTGTACACACACACACACCTCAGTATTTTATAGGTAAGTTCAGGGAAGCCTAGGACTAATATCAACAGTGCTTCAGCCACGCTACATATAAAGGCAATGGGAAAACCGAGCACGACAATCCCATTTTCTATTGTGTGTGTGTAGATTTGATTTGAGATTTCCTTTAAAAGTTTTCTTTCTCAGCACTATCACTTGCAAAGTATAGTGTTACTTTTTTTGTTAGGGGTGTTTATCTTTTTTCCCTCAAGTAACTTGACAGAGACCTTATCTTGAAAACGAGACATTCCATTGTTAACTTTATGGATTAATACTCTTCTGCCTAATTCCCAGCATATTATAAGACTAAAGGAGGAGAAAGAATCTGAAAAGAAGTGTCAAATTAAACAAAGGTTACCAGCGTTTTACTTTATAGTGTTACTTTGGAGAGAGAATTTGTTGGAAGATAAAACTTTTCTGCAGTCTAGTTTTCTTTTCAGTTCAAAGGTTGAGACAAGTACTAAAGACAAAAGCCAGGAAGGCAAAGCATTCATAGGCTAATAGAACCCAAAACATTAAGATGCACTGTGTCACATGAGAGCCACAGCTGTCAGAGTAGTAGTGTGGACCACCATCTTAGGAATGGTAATCAAGTCACGTAATTGTTGTTTATTTTGAACAGATTTTCAGGATGCAGGTCTCTGTTCTGAGCTGCATGCCAGCTTTCACACATAGCTCTGTGGCAGGGTGTAATTGCGAGGGACTAGCTGGGCCATAGTTGGTTACAGGAGAACAAAGAAATGAGTTAAGCATCTTTTAAAAACTTGCGACTCAGCTGAAAATATCTCCTCATATTATTCTTTATGTTAGTGTGGAAAACGTCTTACTGTTTTCTTCTAGTGAAGTTCTGCATGATAAATGCTAGCGATAAAAATTTTCAAAACCTATTGCTCAAGGTATTTATGCCTTGCTTTGTTGTAGGTTTGCCTTATGTTTGAAAGCTCAGACTAGTCACTGCTGTGACTCGGTAATAACGTGACTAAATCAGGATGTTAAATAGAATTGTCATACATTCATTAATCAAAGTAATTTAATTAGATTTACTAACAAAATAGAATGTTGCTTTTAATAATAGGAATTAAATTTTCATGCACACTTACTAATTTGGGCCTTTTCTTCCAGTTAACCCAGCATCCGCCCCAGTTGCCCTTCCTACACCAGCCCTTTCTCCGAGCTTGATAGCTGATCTTGAAGGTCTAAATTTGTCAACGTCTTCATCAGTCATCAACGTAAGTGATTTCCATATAACACCTATGGTACATATGATCTTTCTTATGAAAAAGCAAATAGTCAATATGAATTCATAGTCTTCACTAGTGCTTCTCCTAACAAAAGTTGGATTCAGACAGACCTTTTAATTTTGTAATGATTTTTAAATTTATCCACCCATTATCTTCTCAGCTTACTTATGCTTATTAGCTGAATTTAATTATTATGTGTACATTTTTTGTGTGTGGTCTTGTGAAGCGTACAGGGATTCATTGCCATGTTGAGGTAATGTATCAACAATCATGTACCTCTTACTGATGAGCATATAAAGTGTGATGCATATACAAACAAACTCAAAAGCAGTCATAACACACACACACACACACACACACACACACCACATACACACACTGGTGAGGGAGATACAGTGCATTGTTAGTATCACTCTGGGCACATAGACTATGCCTGCACAAAGTAAGACTTCTGCACAGTGGAGGCAGAGAATAAAACTTAATTATTGTATGTATTAATTTATAATCCTTCTGTTCTCACCACTTACTTCATTTTAAAAGCCCAGGTTTGAATTTCTTTTTGTGTTACCTTCATATAGTGAAATCTAAAGAAAAAAAAAAAGAAAAACAATTAGTGTTATTTGGGGCTATGACTTTAATGAGGTGAGAATTCTGCCTATCGCAAAACAACATCAAAAGTAGCAATCTGTCAGTGTCTGAAACTGTGGCACTTTTTCTGTATGTTGGCGTTGCTCACCAGCCTTTCACTGTGAGTCAAGCATGATCCTAGGATGCAGAGCCTGTTGCTCTGCTGACCTTCTGTTGATCTAGAGCAGGCAGCAAGCTGTCGGTGAGCACACACAGCTTGGAGTTGATCTTGTGCGTCAGTGGGCAGGGAGGTGGAGGGTAGGTGCTGCTGATCTGAGCCACCCAGTGGAGCTGCTTCCCTCAGACGAGGGATTTCCCCTTCAGAGTAAACGTGCTCCACAGGGCTGTGCTGAGAAGAGCAGCTTGTGTTTGTTCCTTTTTGGTGAGCTCACACAATGCACTGATGAAGACTGGTAAGCTACAGTGGCCTGTTCAAGTGTAGAATGGGGTTTTCTCTTAGCCACTGAGAAGAGTAAGTGGTGTTTGGGGTTTCAGGTTGCTCATCTTTCTGAAGGAAAATGCATATTAAAGCATTTTAAAAGATGGAAAACCATTGGAATTGGCAGCGAAGTCTTTCATTTACTCAAGTAATAAGTATTTATTGAGTATTTGTGTTAGTCTCTGAGGAGAAAGTGGTGATCAGAACATCTATAGTAAACTCGGTAGGCAGTAAGGTAAGATACTCACATACTAGGTGTGCGGGACACAAATCTCTGTTTGGCCACTCACTAGCTGTGTGGCTTTGCTGCAGCTGGGCAAGTAGAACCTCCGTACTTGAGTCCTGTGACAGTAATGTCTTCCTGGGTTGTGAGATTGCATTTATAGCAGAGACTGGCACATTGCATCATTTAATAAACTGCTCGTGCGCCGCCCCCCTGGACTTGGGGTCTCAGGATTTTTGTTCATTTGGTTGTTGTTTTCTTTCCTTAAAATGAGGCTATGACTCCACACAATTCAATTGGTTTATCTGCCTGTCTGTTCACAGAGTGATCATATTTATCTGGGTATCAGTTTGCAATCACTCATTAATCTGTGTGTGTGTGTGTATGTGTGTGTGTGTGCCCACATGTGTGTGTGCTTTTCTATAGTTAACTACTTTCCTTTAATTGAGTTTAAACTTTATTTCTTCTGTTCTTGGTTTTGAGATTTTTGTTGTTCTTCGTTTTAAGATAAGTTCTGTCTGTGGCCCATGCTGATCTGGAAATCATAATGTTCTGCCACCACCTTGTAAGTGCTAGGATTATAAGTGTGCCCGCCATGCCTAGCATTTACCAATTCTAAAAAATAGTAGAACTGTTGGCACAGAAACAGGAAGGAGCACAAAACCAGTCAGCCCTTTAGGTGTTGGAGTACCTTAGGAGAGGTTAGTGCTCATGAGGGGCACGTGGGAGTAGAGGTTACCCTTAGAAGAGGTTAGTGCTCGTGAGGCATACGTGGCGGCTCTGAGTGCTGCTCATGCGCTGTCCTTTGGTGGTACGCTTCTGTGGGTGTGTTCCATTTAGGCAGAAAAATCATTGGACAGCTGTGTACTTAAAACATGCTTTTCTGTGTGTATGTTTTACTCTATTAAAACAGTTTTTAAGTAGACAGGTAATAAAAATAGATTATAAATTCAAGAGGAAGTGCAGATGATAATAGATGGATGGAATTGTGCAGTCATATTAATGAATAAATGTACATTTGAAGAATCATTTTTGCCCGGCATTAGCAAAATACTGCAAAATCTAATGTCTGCTTGTGAGGAGACAGTGAAGTGGGCATTTTGTTACCAACTCATTCATGATAGCATTTAAGTGTACCTTTCTAGATGATACCATGACTGCCCATAGCAGAATCTTCAAAATACTTAGTCTTCCACTTCTGGGGAAATAATAGTAACTGCAGAGATTCATATGCATACTTGTAAACCTCCTTGTCTAATGGCAGGATAATTAGTGGCTGTATAAAATATGGCAAAAGCTGGTCACGGTGGCAGTCACCTATAACCCCTACGCTTGGAGGAGGCAGAGGCAGCGGATCTCTGTCAGTTGGAGGCCAACCTGGTCTACAAAGTGAGTACAGGATAGCCAGGGCTACACAGAGAAACCCAGTCTTGAAAAACCAAAAATAATATAAAATAAAAATAAATAAATGTAAAAATAATTTAAGAAAATGTTTATAATCAATAAAATATGTTCTAGTGTGAAGGGAAAAAAATAGATCCTGAAATGTAAGATATATAGATCTCAGTTTTGCAAAATGATACAATGGTAAAATAGAAAAAATAAACTATAAAAACTATGTCATAGTTTTAATTTTTCTGAATTATGAGATTATGAGTAGTTGGTTTGTGTGTTTTTTTATATTTTAATTTAACCAGGTTGTAACCACATATATTGTTCAAAATAGCACTTTAAAAGCAAATACTGACAGGGCATCTATGAATGACTAGGATGTTTCCAGTAGAGCTCATGTCTGTCTGTCTTGTCTGGATTACTACCACTACTTAGTTGAGACTAACGCTGTCGTTTGATTTCTTGGCTTTCAAATGATGATGATGGTCAACACTTTCCTTTAGTATATGTATGGCTTTGTTATTATAGGTGTCTTAAAATTTATTTCTGTGGATTACTTCTTTGTGTCTCTCATGGGTTTTGTTTCTTGTAATTAACCAAAATATATGCACAGAAACTCAAAAAACAGTTTTTTCACACCAAATGTTTATCTTATAAAACATTTCCTGCAGACCTGGGTGTATTGGTTAAATGGGATGCTGAGGCAAGAATATCATAAATTTAAGGCTAGCCTGGACCACCCAGTGAGGAGGAAAGGAAGGGAGGGGCAGGGGAAGGCGGGAGGAGTCTCCTGTTGGAACCTTTTGAGTTAGGTGTTTCAGACAGGAGGGCGCATTTAGTAATGCCTAATCGACATCACTGTACAGCACAGGCCTTCCGCTTGTGGTCTGGTGGGAAGGTGGTCAGCACCACAGCATTTGTTTCAACCTTGTATGAGACAACTTACAGTTGGCCGACAGATGGCTCCTAAATAAGAAACATTTAAATCTTGCTTATGATATTTCAGTAACAAACTGTTTAATCCAGTGGACGTTTTTACTTGATTACTGTTAAGTCACAAGTTTAAATCAAGTCCTGACAGCACAGATGGAGCAGTCGTCTACATATTTGGCTTCTTGTGGGGCATGAAGAAAATGAAGAAGAGAGATGGTTTTGTCTATAAGAAAAATGTGAGCAAAAATTGAATACTTCTAGAAATGTTGGGGCGAGGTCCCGGGCTGTGATTTAGATGGCTTTGTACTTCTGGCTCGCATATTACCATGGAGACAACAGGTGAAGCTATCCCTCTGGGATAGGAAGATGAAGCATTTGCCTTGACTGTGTGAAGACCTAGGCTGGCTTCCCAGTGCCCATGTGAAAGAAAGGCAGGCTCAGCAGCACCTGGAAACGCAGCGCTGGAGAGGCAGAGAGCACTGATCAGTGAGAAGACACCCAGTGTCAGTCTCCTGCCTCCACATGCACATATATGCACACACACGAACACATACACACCACACAGTCACAGCTACTTTTAATATTCATTTTATGTAATTTCTAGTTTGACTGATCACTGATGTCACCATGAACACGACTCATCCATTTCAATTTGTATGTTTCTTCTCAAACTTTTAATATTCATTAATTTAGTCACCCAGTGGTTAAGATTGTGTTTCTATGGAAACGCCTTTTCTGGGCTATAACATTCTCAGGCAGTCCACCACTTTGCAGCTCCCGTGGCTCTTTAGCACCTGAGCACAAGCCGGAAGCTCACACAGGGAGACTGGGTGATGTGAGAAGTGCAGAGTTTGGGACACAGGGGCCTGGTTTTTGCCCACTTCTGGGCTGCTTGTCATTGTTGTGACTTAGATGTATAAACTTGGAATTTGAGCCTTACAACATTGATATCTACATGTGTTTGGTAAAAATTAAGTAAAATAACAGCCTTAAACAATGTTTGGTTAGGTCCCAAGATATGGCTTTATATCCCTGGAAGATTGTACGCGTGGTGATTTGGAGACAGGTGATAGAGTCCAGTGTGAAGGTTTTGAGAGGACTTACAGGCCTGGAGGAAGAACTTGGTAAGGATCTGGGGCAGGGTCTAAGAGTTGCAGCCCTTTAGGCTCACCTGGCCTACTCCTCACCCTCCAACTTGAAGTGGCTAACACACACACCAGCCTGGGAGAACCAGGAGGCAGGCACTTGCTGTGAGGGCCTGTGGCTCAGGAGGCCCTTGGGTGAGCCCAGGAACCTAAGGCCTACCTAGGCAGAATAACAAAATTCCATCTCAGAAACCAAAAGGGAAGGAAAAGGAAAGATCACTCAGTAAACTAGGAAGCCACTGTCCCCAGGAAGCACCGTGAAACCCAGCATGGGAAGCCATGCTGTAGAGGAAGGCATGGCTTAGTCACTGTAGGCCAGTTCTAATAAAGTGTTGTGGAAGTATAACTCTTTTTTCCTATCTCAGAAATTCAAACTGAAAGGAACAATTAACTTTAAAATGTTTAGATTGGCTCTGTAGTTCTTTATATCTAAACTTAGAGGAGAAAAAACAATTATAGTGTATTCAGTACCGTAGAAGCTAAGATCTTTATAAATACTTTCCTGAGGAGACAGAGGAGCAGCAGTGAGTGGTGCGCACCGTTCCTCAGTAACATCTTTGTAGTTATGCTTACTGTTACCAGGGCCAGGGTTTTAGCAGCCCATAATATACCACAAGCTTGAGGCAACACTATGAGAAATGGTTTTTTTTTTTTTTTTTAAATTTCATGGAGCTTGATTGTGAGCCCGCTTCTGCCCTGTGTGAGATTCTGTGTTGAAGAAGATATCTGCACTCCGTGAACTGAAAAGAAACGCCCACAGGTCAAGTAGTCTGTTTTTCCCTTAGACTTCTCTGCCTTCAGAGCAGGAAGTTTGCTGCTGCATTACCCTGAGTCTAGCAGCCATAACTCAAAGCTGCCTGAACCCTCTCCTGTGTTTTCTCTTAAACCCCCACCTTTCAGCAATCTGCGTGTGCCGTGAATGACCAAGGAAGGCATCCTTACTCCACTAAGCGTGTCCACAGGGCTGTGCCTCTGCACTCAGTTGGCTTAGACCCTTGTAACTCATTCCATCTGATTGCTAAATTCATACATGGGAACTGGGAACTGAGACTTACATAAATAAGATTTTGTCTAGATGGCTGGAGTACAAGAAAATACCCTTAGCAGAGGAAAATGCAGCACCCGAAGGCTTGAAAAGTGAAGGGCTCAGAATTGCAGAGCCGGTACTCATGGGTGGCTAACACCCGTGTGCAGGTTGCAGTGAACAGGCCTGGAGCCAGGCGAGTGTGCTGCTGTTACACTGTCCTGGGAATTGCAGTAATGACTCCCTAGCTTGTTGCTTTCTACTCTTTCCTTGTCCTGGCACAGATTAAGCAGCACTATGTGTGACAGAGAATGTGGAGGGGCGTTTCAGGCACTACAGGTGCCACGTAGCACCTGACACAACAACTCTATGCAGTGGGGAAGCTCTGACTGTATGACATAAAAATACAGGTGTGGCCTGCAGAGATCACTGTCTCCTAATGGAATTAACGTAGGACAGTGAAGTAAGGCTCATTAAGAAAGTTAATATACTATAGTGTATAGTGAAGGAGAAATTCCAGGAATAGTTTGTGAAGGAAGCAACAGAGCTGATGGGGGCATGTATGCTAATTTGTTAAAATATGTTACTTTGGAGTTGGCCAAAATTAAGGTAAATTGGATGTGGTCCTTCTGTAGAGTCCTAAATTGGCTGAAGGTCTCTGGTGCAAAGTACATTTTCAAGGGTTTCCCCCAAATTACCCTCAGGTTTAGTAATAGAACTCGGGAAAGCAGTATACACGGAGTTAAGGTTTCATTTCAGCCAAAGAGTCACCTGAGAAGATTCTGAGAGAGTTGTAGATGCTGCCCTGTGGGTGACATCCGGATGTGGCACTGTGCAAATGTCATCAGCATAGTGCTGCTGACCAGCTCAGTGAACTTCCAGAGTTTTTACTGAGACTTCATTGTGTGGGCAAAGTTGAATGGCTGCTGTTTGGTTCACCTTCAGCTTTCCTTGCTCCCTAAAGGGCAAGTTGCTGAGAAGTACCTCAAAGCTCAAGTGGTTGTTTGGCCTAGGCCAGGACTCTTCTGCGCTTCCTCTTAATGTAGGCTATCTAGGTGTCTCCTGTGACTCATTGCAGTGACATAAATGGGCAGATGTGGGCCCAAGAGGCCTGCATATAGCAGATCCTGGTGTAGCTAGGGTGATCCCAACACTTAGAGGTGGCCTCTCAGGAGCTGATCTTTCCTGGGGATGGAGGGGAGGCCAAGACCTCATTACTGCAGTTTTGTTCATTTGGGTATTTATTCGGGCTGGAGAGTGCGTGGTGAGCAGAGTAGGCAAGACTCCTGTCTTCACTGTCCTCACAGCGGCATATGGAAAAAAGAAAATTGGCCCAAAGGCGAATGCTCTTATTTCTGTAGCGTAGTCTTGCTCATAGAAATTCTATAGCTGTAATTGCCATTATGTGTTGTTATTTTTCTCATATTCTAAACAATATTGATATTCACTGAGTCCTACATCCCTGGTGAGATTTTCAACCTTTAACACGGTTTAAAATTGAGATGTCTGAACTACTTTTGTTCTCAAACATACAATAGAAGGCTAATTTTTACAACCTCTTCATTTGCCTTCTTCAAGTTTGCACTGTGGGCCCTTGTATCATCTTCCTCTGACATTATGGTATATGCACCGGCAACACTGGCATCAGACCAGAACATGTGCATGCGTTTTCCAGCACCAAGAAAAGATGGAGTTAAACTTGACAGCATGCCTAAGGAGACATGCAACTAATGTCCCCTCCTCCCCAGGGATCGATACTGCAAGGTCTGAACAAGGAAGTCCACATGTAACATGTGAATTTGTGCAAGCAGAGAAGGCACGCGGGACAGGGAACCATGCACACACTCACACACAGAAACACCTTCTAAAATTGGGTTTATCAGTAGTTATGGCGAGAATTAATAGAAATTCAGCTACCAATTAGGTTTATGGCTTTTGCTATAGGAAAACAGCATCGAATGCGATTAGCACTCTCCGTGATGAGGGTGAGGTCTGGACCAGGTTTTATTATAAAAACTTCACTCAGAAACAGGAAAACCCCGATCATACCTGCTTTCCTGTGGAGGCCACTCATCGGTCTAAAAAGAACATGAAAGAAAGAGCAAGCCATAACTGAGGAGGAGAAGGAGAAATTGGATTCAGTCCACCTGAGATCTCTCAAAGCAGCATTTGGAGTTACTGGGATAACTGCGTAATGACGGTGACCGTGGCTGAGGTTGCTTAGCCCCACGCTGAGAGACAGCTAAGATCACATTTCTTTTGAGTTTAAAAGAGAAAGGAATTATGAGTCAAATTTTAAAATAATTTTGTCATTTTAGATTTGGGGGAAGCCCTTTATTTGTTCTGATGAAAATGTCAGTAGTCATGGAACTGTGGTAAAAATAATGAAAAATCACTGGCCTGGGTCTGCTTAAATTGAAAACATTTTTTAATTAAAGTTTGACAGTACTTTGTGCTTCCATTGCCTAGCCACAGTCCTGTCTTGTTCTTTCATTCAGTTCTCTTCTGGGTGGGAGCTGATTTAATTTTGAAACTAAGCACAAAGGTATGCCATGCTGTGGCCTGGATTTTCCCTCATCCTAGGCAGAGGCTCCATTGTTGCTAGAGGCTGTTTTCATCTATTCTTCTTCTACAGGGCAACAGGGGCTGCCTTGTAAAAGGGAAAAGATTATAACTGATTTTGAGTTGCCCATTTTTTTTGTGAAACATTTTAATTGGTTTAAACAATCACATGCTAATTTAAGTTAGTTTGTTTTTTAAATTGTGTTATTAGGGTGAGAGTCAGAGGACAACTTGTGGGAGTTGCTTAGTTGTGATTAAATTATGTGGGTCTTGGGGACATAATTTGGGTCATCAGGCTCAGCTGTGGGTGCCTTTGTTCCTTGAGTATCACATACACACATACACACACACACACACACACACACACACGGGAGGGGAGGAGGGAGAGACAGAGAAACAGAGAGAGAGAGAGAGAGAGGGAGAGAGGAAGGAGGGAGAGACACAGAGAGAGAAACAAGACAGACACATACCAGGTTAGGTCTTAAGGGTGAAGAATACTCCTCATACTTTGTGTGAGAGTAGAGCTCTCCCCAGTGAGCAGACCACTGAGATGCTAATTATAGTTACTAGTGAACACAGAACACAAGAGGCACACAAACTTACCAAGATAAGGGGTGGAGGAGTTGGGCGGAATGAAAACCTCTGTCTTTTCCTTCTGTGTGCCATTCTCTCTGCTTGCTGTAGTCATCATAGCCAGGGCTGAGACGGTTCACCGCTCATCTCCTGCTGCTTTCTTAAGATTATGGTTTTGGCTTTTACTTACTATACTACATGCACTACGGTAGGAAATGGGAGGGGCTTTAAAATGTAATTTGTTCTTACACTCTGTGTGACTGTTAGTTGTAACCCTTCAAGTCTTGCTTCTGTTGAATTTTGTCATTTGCAGTGAAGAAGTCTGACTCTCCTAGCTTTTAGTATCACAGGTAACTGTGTGTTGGCCAGGCACATATTAAATACTTACTGGGTATCAGTTAGACTAACTTCTGTTACCACTCTTCTCTTTAAAAGTATGCCAGATTTGTTTCCTGAACACACAGCATGGTAAGAAAAATAAATAAATCTTATTTAATAGTGTCAAATGTTAGAACATGGAAGCTTAAAAATATTATTATGATGTTCATAAAGACTTTGTTTCTTTTCCAAGGAAGATAAAATGAATTCAGCTATAGGATACATTCCCAACTAATACTATGAAATTAATTTATTACCAGAGACAAGAGAGCATGAAGTAAAAATAGATAAGTACAGTATATGACCCTAATAGCAAAGAAAAGTAAAATCTACTTATCTTGGAATAGATCAGACACACTGTTATTCAAACCATTCAGGAATGTAATTATATACATCTTTTATAAGCCTATCAGCCAGGGTTATTTCTCTAAGTTTGCAGCTGTTCTACATTACTGAGTTTATAAATAACTCCCCAGAATGTTAAAGTAGCACTAAAGACCTATATCACACTTTGGCTCAAAGAAACAACCACTCCAGAAAGGTACATTTGTTGGAATGCAGGGGAGCGCCACATGCGAAGTGTGCGTCCTTCTGAGTCCATTCAAGTAAAGCAGTTGGACAGGATGAACGAAAGGCCAAGGAAATGTGACTACTGAGTGGTTGAAGGGGAAACTAAGGAAGCAGGTTTTGGTTTTAGCTATGAAATACAGTATGTTAGGGTTTCTTGGGCCTTTTTTTCCTATAATACATATATACCAAGTTTGTTGATGAAATTATGTCAAAATTTGTTTCTAAATAACTCAAAGTAGGATAAAATATTGGGTTAGACAGACTAGCCAGATGCTAACACAGATGATGTGTCTTCTCCCCCTCCGTTACGGTGACGGGAGTCCAGCCCAGGGTCTCACTGCAGGGAAGCCCATACACTCTTTCTCTGCTAAATGGACATAACATTGAAACATAATGAGGAGAGCCTCACTATTTATTATATTAGCCTCTCTGTTCTGTGTTCATTTGAAATTTTCTCTAATAAGTTTTTAAATATGTAAATTGGTATGACATTTAATAGTTTTATGATCTGGTGCAGTAGCTTATAATTTTAAACCCACCATTGGTGTTAAAATAAGTTAAGAACTTCATCTGTGAAATTATGGAACAGGAAACTATGAAGAGACTTGGAGTTTGAGTCCTTCAAAGACAGAATGGAGCCTTCACGCTGTCCTCTTCAGCCCCGTGCTGAAAGGTGTTCATTGGACATGTTTTAGGTTGATGACATTGCTCCTTGCCACCTTCTCGCTTTATAGGACTCATTCTGACTGATGTCACTTTAAAGAGCGCTACTGTCAGCGTATGACATTACTAAGTAAAGTATTCCTGTCAAGTGCACTTCTAGAAAGTAGTAGAACTCTGGGGCTGCCAGGGTGGCTCAGTCTGTGAAAGCACTCACCTCCAAGCCTGACAACCTGCGGTCCACCCCCAGGATTCACGTGGTGGGAGGAGAGAGCCAGCTCCCTCAGGCTGTCTTTAGAGCTGCATGCACCTGCCATGGCACAGTCACGTGCCGCACATTTAAAATAAAATGTCAGCTTTTTAAAGAAAATAGTGTTTGTTGGCCTACTCCTTTTGTTACTTAGCTTGTGCTGCCTCAGACTGTAAAATCGAGAGTGAGCTACTGCTCAGAATTATTTGACTAAAGGCATCTTTGTACACCATGCTCTCCATTTTTCACGTGCCCTCTGAATTTGGTTAAAAGTACACCATGAGAACAGAATCTGAAAATACGATTTTGAGTTTATTTCCCTGTCAACAGAGAGCTCCTGCAAATTGAGAGCACATCTTTCTAAGGTAACATTTACCTCCTCACATCTTCGGCAGCTATCAGACATGACACAGGACATATTCATTGACCCTAAAATTTTTCATCAGAATCCTGCACTAAAAGGGGGCAGCCCCAGCCAGACAAGAGGCTCATTTCAATTTTAACGGCTGTAATTAAAGGTTAATTCACTGAGTCAGGATTAACGAGGAAAGTACAAATGATAGGCAAGCAGCTGCCTTTCTGCTACAAGATCAGAACAATGCAATTACAGTAAGAATTAGGAAAAAACCCAACTTCCAGAAGGGGGTCCCTTAATGAGTGAATTGAACTGTGATCGCTAAACATGAACGCATGAGATGCTGCTTCTTAAGGAGTCGTGTGAGCTGACACTGCACCCAAGTGCGCTCTGTCAGCAGTGGGAGCAAAGGCTGACTCTACGAACTTCCTTTTTTCTAAGTTGCCAAAAAGTGTGAGGCTGTGTTTAAATAGGATGTTTTCTGATGGCAGTGTCCTCTGTAACTGTGGCCACCCTTTTCTTGATGTCCAGTGGTCTCTGTGGAGTTCTAATTGATTGTCTCTTCCTGCCCAGCTCTGCCAACTAGTTATTGTATTTTGGACCCATTTGCCTTATAATGACCATCCTAAAACTCTCTTTTAGCTAATGTTAATTTGAAAACTGACAAATAGCATGATTTTTAGTTATATTATATTTACATCTTTTACTTTTCTTAAAACTCAAGCTCCATGCTGTATTTTATCTAGATCATTTTACTGTTTCTGTGTGACACATCTTTAACCTTGAGGCACTAATCCAAGCTTTAATGTATGCTGTAACTTGCTAGTACAGTATTAGTTACTTATTATGCTAGACATACTTTTGTGAAAGCCTAGTATCACGGTTGGCACACAGTAGGACCTTTGCATATGTTGCTATCTTAAGTGGCTTTTATGCTATTACAATCAAAGCGCCACATACTTGTTTTTAATTATTTGAGTACTAAAATCTGTCATATGGTTATCACCTGTCATAGAATGTAAAAAGAAATTATAGACACTTAAGTCTTAAAGGTATAAAAGAGTATCATAAATAAAGGCCACGGACCATGATTCTCAGAAGCTTACATTTTGTCCGTTATATTTAAACCGGTTCTGGGCAGATATGCTGGAGCAAATCTGAGTGTTGATGCCCAGACGCTAATGATCTGGTAAGATGCTTCCTGGAAAAGGAGAATGTGTTACATGTAGGTTGTGTCATCTGTGATACACGAAACTAGAAGCTGCTGCTGTCTGTGGGAGGCACGGTACAGGTTTACTTGAGAGATGATCTTTTTATTTGTTGTTCTGCTGACAGGTGCTAGAGGATTTGTTCCGTATGTACATCGTGGGAAGCCTGAGGAAAATTGGTAGTGTTTCCCTGGTATTTAGATGAACCCACGCATTGTATGTGGAGTGCTACAGCATACTGTTTTGAACAATATTTTGACATTAAGAACTCCACAAAATAGTATTTAAGCCCCTTTTGGCGTAGGCAGTTGATAACTTTTCATTCATAATTAGCTCATAGAGAACCGGGAGACATTTCAGGGAAATTGAACTGTCAGTGGGTAGAAACAAGCATTTGACCTCATCACATTGAGTGGGGCCCATCATAATTTGTTCATTTGGTGCCCATCAGCCCAGCCTCATCCCTCATACGGCACCTCGCTGACCTTCCCTCTCCAATTTCGCTCAGTTCAGCTTTAATTATGACTCTGCAGACCTAAAGAAATATTGCAGCTTGCTCTCAAAAACCCTGAACTGCCACTCACCAAAAGATTGGTTTTTAACAGGTAATAAATGCCCGGAGGAAATGGTGCTGTGTCCACACACAGAGCATGGGCTTCTGGAGAGCCTTGGCTGGCTCTCCATGCGCCACTGTTGCCCACAGCGTTAGGAGTAACATAGTTTGTGACTGACTTCACCCCTAGAAGGAAACATCCTAAGTTCTTAATGTGGGCACTTTCGTAGTTGCGTGGTGCTCTGGTGACTCTCAAAGCCTGTTGAGAATCAGTGGGTAAGTCGTTTAGGGGAAGTGTTAATGCTTTTAGGATTCTGCGTTTTCACTTTGCTATTTTGGCTAATAACTGCTTTTTTTTTTTAGATGGCCACCCCAAAGACAGAAAATGAAAACCTTAAGTGCCTCTTCCAGCAGGGGGATTCACTGTAGTTTACCCAGCCTGGATACAGGAGCCCTGCTAAGTGTTGACTCTAAAGACAAGCAAACAATAAGGCGGAAAGCAGCATCTAGCTAACAACCCCCACCCCCACTCCGCCCCGCTGCCGTGTTCTGTCTGTGCCACATAGGCTGGACTTCTACAGAGACATTTGATAGCAATCAGAGATTGTTTAGGAAGAAAGCATAAAGCTTCACAAAATAGATAATTTAACTTTGGCTTTCAATTTCTATCCCTCCAGACTTCAATGCAAATAAAAATACTGAGAACTGTAGTCCCATACTGCATATCCTTATACTGAATGTTGAGCTGTCAGCAGGATTTTCAGGTCATTTGACGAAAAGGATACAGGTGCAGTAGCCGGCACTGAAGGTGACTGCTGCCTTCATCAATCACTTTGCCTTTCTTTAAGTTGATACATAATGGACCCCTTCAATCAGCTTCCATGTTCGTTGTCACTTGTTTGGAAAGAAGAAAAAAAATTAAAAGGAAAGAAGGAAGGTGGAAAGGCTGGGCTGTAAAGTCAAGGCTAGGAAATGAATTGTTGTTTACTCAGGGTCCAGAGGGGTCACTGCAAAGGCAGGCGCTCTTCATAAAAACATCCAGTGTGAGCTGGGCCGTGCTAGGGTGTTTGAAGCTCTTGCGGGTCTCTGCGTGGACCATGCTGTTCTGAGTAGTGATCTGAACTGTGGACTGGAATTAAGACATTGCGTTGTGGCAGAAACATGTTTTGTGCCCTGGGTGAGGGGGGTGGGGTGGGGAATGGGAGTTCAAATCATCATTCCTTTTACTTCCAAAAATGACACCACGTGTTTGAGTGTGAGAGCATCATTCTTGGGGGAGTGATATGGATCAGCCACCTACAACTTAGCTTTATATCTTCCAACATACTTAATTCAAATCAGAACTTTCTCAGATTGTTAGGAGGGAAGGAGAGAGGGAGGGTGGGGTGTAGTTTGTAGGTTTTCCGGAACCTGTAGTTAGTACTGTTCACCAAATCTGAACTGCCCATTTTAAACAGGCAGCGGGTAAGACAGCATAATAGAACTATTAGGGATTAGCACCTGGCATGGCAGGTTCCCCCTTGGAAACAAGTCCTTACAACCAAGAAAAGGGTATCAACTCATCAGTATTTTGGTAAATAGGCACACAGGAGTCCTAACACAGGTCCCCTCCCCCCGCTTCAATGAGGTTTTATATATATTCTAAGACTGGCCAGTGTTTTTCCGAGGAGTCTGTTATTGTGAATATGTGGCTTAAGCCTGTCTTACTTCAGAACCCTCAGGCAGCATGCTGTTATGTCAGGAGGCAGTGTGGTGACCTGAGCAGGTGTTAGATTACACAGGGAAATGATGTGTCCTGGCGGTGTGACATTCACACAGTTTGCCAAGGATGGGCTGCATAGAATAAAGAATCTAGCTTAATGTTCATTTCAGTCTTTGCGTATTTGGCTTTTGTGTCTGGAGTGGAATTCTCTTTGCTTTCCAGTAAAACTTGAGAAATTGTGGTTTCTTCATGAGAGTTTTTTATTTTTCTCAAAGCTGAGTAAATCTCTTAATAAATGTGTATAGAAGCTGGGTGCAGAGACTCACATGAAATCCAGTGCACTCAGGAGGCTAAGACCAGAGAGTCTTGAGTTCAAGACCTGGCCTGGGCAGCAGAGTGAGCTGCTGGCTCAAGAAATGAATGGACATGATGCCTTCTCCTTTCTGTATATTGCAGTCTTAAATTATGGAGAAGGAAGCTATGGCTGTAGTCTCCAGGCTTGCCTTACATACTAGGGAAATGGAAATCCCATGAGCTTGTATGGTAGAGCAGAGTCAAGCTGTAGAGATGTTTATACAAAGGGTCTGTGAAGGAGTAGGACCAGTGCCAAGCCTGTAGGGAAATGGCCTGCTTTTGTTCGTATTGGTATTTGTCATAGTGGCCCGAGTTAAAGCAGATGCCTTCTCTTAACGGCATTGACACATGTGGAGTTTCTACCAAGACACATTGGCCATTCCATCCTCATAGGCTTCTGTCAGATCGATACAGCCCTAAATTGATGCTTTTTCTCAGCAGCATTTGTTGCATATCTGGTGATGGTGTTTCCACTTAGACTTTTTGCCCAGCACTCACTGACACACCTGTGTTCCTCATCCCTACAGTTGTAGAGTGTGTCCGACACAGAGAGCTGCAAGATGATAGGCCCACATAATCCTTTTAAACATCAGACCTTAGTTTGTTCGTTTTTTTGACACAGGGTTTCTCTGTGTAGCCTTGGCTATCCTGGAACTCGCTTTGTAGACCAGGCTGGCCTCAAACTTACAGAGATCCGCCTGCCTCTGCCTCCCTGAGTGCTGGAATCAAAGGCCACTCAGCTAAACATCAGACCTTCACATTGTTTTTGTTTCAGAAAGAAATGTCTCTGGTAAAGTTGCCCTTTTAAAACATTTCTTCAGGGTAATTAATATCTGTGTTGATACCTACCCACTCCTTTCTAGCTGTATCATTATTATTTTAGTGTGCCCTGCCCAGGGGTTTTTGCTTACCCCGTTGAAACATGTCTGTTCTGTAATTGGCCAAAGTCTATCACTGCTCCTAATATTAACCTAAGAGTAATCCCATTTTTTACTCACATCTTACCAGAAAGACTTGTACCTGCCACCTGAGGGGGGTTCAGTGACCTTGAGAAGGGTTATCCTTTGTTCCTGTGCCTGCCAGTCAACACATGGCACTCACTGAAATGAGAGGATGGCTGCTGGGGGGAGTATCTTTTTTAACCAACCCTTTGGCAAACTGATAGCTAGACTGAGAGCCATTCCACACCCACTAGTGTCTGTTGCAGGTGTGTTGGGGCCAGTACGGAAGCACTGCAGGAGGAGGCTGCTGCCTCTTGGGTCTGACAGCTCCTGTGGAGAGCTTTGTGCACTCGTCTGTCCCCACATTCTTCACAAGGAGATCTCACAACACAGCCCCTGCAGTGGGGGCATTCTTACTAATGCACAGTATTTCTACAAACTAGATGGTTTAAAGTAGTGTAAACTTACTATCTTTTTAAATTTTATTTTATATATGAGCATTTAGCCCGAATGTATGTATGTGTACCATGCGTGTGCAATGGCTGCAGAGGCCATAAGAGGGCATTGGAGTCCCAGGAACTAGAGCTACAGATAGTGGTGAGCCACCACATAGGTGCTAGGAACCTAACCCAGGTCTTCTGCAAAAGCATCAAGTACTGTTAACTGCTGAGCCATCTCTCCAGCCCCACAGATTTATTATTGTATAGTCCTTGAAGTCAGGGGTCCAAAATAGGTCTCTCTGACCCAAACTGAAGAATCAGCATGGCTCTGTTCCTTTTGGAGATATAGGGAATATGGAATTCTTTCCCCTTTGTGCCATGCCACCTTCTAAGAGACAGCTTACATTCCTCAGAGGCCACTGAAGGCCTCAGTAATGTGTCCTCTTTGACTATCCTAGGTTCAGATGGAGTCAAACCATTACCTCTGACAGATGCTCTCAAAAATTTTGAAATTTTCAGAGCAAATTAATTTTCACCTTTTCCTAGTGCTATTTCTTGATGTGTAAGAAAATATTAACATATATTTCAACAGAGTCAGAATTACAATAGGTTTTTGGCAAAAAGCATTCATTTATCTCATTAAATAGCTAGCTCATTTATGCTTTTAAGTCATCAGAAATAAGTTATTTGTGTTTTGGAAAAAGGCTAAAACATGCAAAGAAAGTATATTATTCAGGTTTAGCATATTGTTGGTTACATGGGGCATAAGAATATGCATAAATGGAGCGCGCGCCTTTAATCCCAGCACTCAGGTGGCAGAAGCAGGTGGATCACTGTGAGTTTGAGGCCAGCTTGGTCTACAAAGCGAGTCCAAGACAGCCAAGGCTACACAGAGAAACCCTGTCTCGGAGGGGAAAAAAAGAATATGCATAATGTAAATAATGTCAAAATCGAGGTTGATTAAGACCCGAGGTAGCAGGTATAGCAGTGGGAAGAGTTGGGTGCAGCTGGCCCCTGTATTCTCAGTAATATTTGGTATTTAACTTAGTATGACTTAAAATGCTGGATGACAGGTAAGTGATGGTTTACTGTGGTGTAAGTCAATTAGAACTACAGTGTACCTTGTGTAACACTGGACAATGAAGGAACTAGGATCTAAAGTTGAGGCACACTGTGCTTGGGGAGCCATACTTTGAGCATTTTAAAAAAATTTTATCCAAATGTTATGAATCCATTAAGTATTATTTTAAAATGAAGTGATTCTTTTTAACAAAAGCCCAGCCCAACAAGAAGTGTAGAAGCATCTCATATCTTGTACTCCCCTGTCTAGTGCTGTTCTGTGTTGTTGTGGAAGGTTAATCATAGTTGACCTCTCAGAGCCCACTGTTGGCAGGCGTAATGCTCTACACCAAATGATGGAGGTCATGTTGCCCTCTCTCCCTCACAGCTGAGGATGTATGGCAGCGACCCTGCTTGAACACTGCTGTCTCCTAGTGGGCAGAAGTTGGGCGATCAGAACAACAGGACAGGAGCTGAGAGCTGGCTTAGCTCATAGATGGACAGAGTTTTAATGGGGGAGCACTGAAGCAGGGCTGCGTCTGTGCCCTAGGAGTTCTCAGACTGATGTGGCTGCAGCTCTGTTCCTGTTTGTATGGGAGCTTGTCCATCAAGAGGACATCATCAAAGGGCACTGCTCAGTGATCTGGTGGGTGGGCAACATCCTGTGTAGACATGGAACTTTGCTCTTGAAGACTTGGATTTATTTCTGAACCCCAGCCTTCTTAAAAGCAATGCATCACCCTCCATCCACAGATGCTGCTATAGCCAGTAATCTGTTGGCTTGTCCATTTTCAGCTCGTAGTACAAAATAAATGAAAGCCAAGGGCATTACAATTGGGAGGAAAGGAGGAGGACTGTTATTTAAAAGGCTTTTAAATGATGTCACTATATATTCTTTTAACAACAGCCTCTAAAAGCCTTTGAAAAAACAGTCCCTACTTCCCTTCGTTGTTAACAAAGACGGTGCAGGGACTGCTCTTTAAAAGGCTGTTAAATGGTGATCCTATATATTTTAACATCAACATCATTTAGAAACCTTTTAGAGACCGTCTCTTCAGCCACTGCTAACTGAGCGGGAAAAGGACAAGGGGGAAGGGATTGCTTTTCTAAAGGCCTTTGGACAGCACTATCAATAAATACAGCAATATTGTTATAAAAGCCTTTTTTCCAATGATGATTCAGCTTTTTTGATGTGTACTTTTAACCTCATGACCCTTTGTCATCTGACAGATTGCTGTTTCAACATGACTGAAAACTCAGTTTACTAATAATCCCCCAAATGCCATTTATTGAACTTTGTAGGGCTTAAAAATCAATTACACATAGACCGTCTCATTTGGCCCTCACAGCAACTAGGTGAAACCAGCAGGATGTGTAGAACTGGCCCCATTTTGCAGAGGAGAAAGATAGAGAAGCCTAGGGAGTTGTAATGCTTGGTGTCCAGACCAATACCTGAGCTCTACCCGCCATCCTGCTCACCTGCGCTTGCTCGCTTGCTCGCTCACTCACTCACTCACTCACTCACTCATTTATTTATTTATGACGGGATCTCTCACCCCAGCACATTCTTCCTACTGGTGATACTCTGATTTGGTCTTATAAAGAGTGCCCCAAATACTAAGAGTTAATATTTTTAAAAAGTATGAAGATAAAATTCTGCAGCTAAAATTCTGAAGGTAGACAAGTAGAGGTACAGAAGATGGCAGCTAACACAGAGACCCACAGCTGGCCAGTGGGCAGAGACTTTTTAGCGCACAGTCCTCAATGGGACATATAAATCTCCTTTCCACCTCAGGGTGCAGTGAGTGATCTTCACAGAAGACGGGTAGAAAGATTCTAAGAGTGGGGGAAAATCCTACAGTCGTTACTCCCAAAATTAAGTAACTAGAAGTAAATTTAAGATCTCTACAATGAAAATTTGAAGACACAGAGAGGAACTAAAAAGAAGAATCTAGATGATGAAAAGAACCTCCATGTTCCTGTATTGGCAGAACTAATCCCACGGAAATGGCTGTACTCCCGGAATTAACCTACAGCGTCAATGCAGGGCCCAGTAAGATTCCAGTGACAGATTTCATATATCTAGAAAAGAAGCCCAATGGTTCCACTGGAATCACAGAAGACTACGAAAGCCAAAGCGACGCCAAAGGAGAACAGCACAGCCAGAAGTATCTGAAGTCATGTGACCTGCCAAAAATGAAGCCGGAAGACATAGATAACTTCACCAGACCCATTGCAAATAGTGAGATTGAAACTGGTAACAAGCTTCCAAACAAGGAAGCTCCAAGTCCAGAATAACTGCTGAATTCTTTCAAATTTTAAAGGAAGATTTAATAGCCATTTTTCTTAACTAATTCTATAAAATAGAAGGCAAAAAAGCACTATAAAATTTCATTCAACAAAGCCACTATTATCCTGATATCAAAATTAGGTAAAGAAAGAACAGTCTATAGACCAATTTTTCTGATGAACACTGATGCAGAATTTCTCAACGGAATACTTGGAGACGCAGTTCAGGAACACATTAAGAAGACCGCATGACCAAGTGATCTTCATCCTGGAGATGCAGAGCTGGTTCACAGCACATAATGCAGAAATGTAGTACACCATATAGACAGACCTAAGGGCAGGAACCACGTAATCATCTCAGTTGATGCAGCAAAGGCCTCTGTACTCCCATCGCGGCTGCTGTCATAGCCTGGCCGTGCTCCTCAACTTTGGCAAAAATGCCCAAGTCTACAGAGACTGCGTCCCTGGTTGCTATTTTTCCAGAATTACAGTGGGAGGGATGGGAACAACTGTCAGCTCCCCAAAACTGAGTTCCTCACCTTCATGAACAAGGAGCTGGCTGCCTTGATGAAGAACCAGAAGGACCCTGGTGTCCCTGGCTGCGTGATGAAGATGCAGGACTCAACAGTGATGGGCAGCTAGATTTCCAAGAGTTTCTCAACCCTCTTGGTGGCTTAGCTATAGCATGCCATGAGCCTTCCTCCAGGCTTCGCAGAAGTATACCTAACCCTCCCCAGCCACCAAGTCACCACCTCCTCCCCCATCCAAACCTGCACTGAGCCCACCATACCCACCACCGCATGCAGCCCACTCCTGCTAGCAGAAATAAAACAAATGTGTTTTTTTTTTTTTTAATGTAAAAAAAGAAAAAGCCTCTGACAAAGTTCAACAGGCTGAAGCCCTGGAGATGCTAGGAATGAACTCTGTAAACAGCAAACCTATAGCCAAGATTGTAGCAGCCAGATTTTTGTTTTAGTTAAATGTGTTGATAGTAAGTCTTGTAAACTTGTATTTTGACAAAGGAAAGACCAGAACATTGTAAAGTAACTAACTCCCTCTACAAAATCAGTGCAAAGTGACACATTGTATTTTAGGGCCAGAAACCTACATAGGTAGAGTTAGGGATGCAACCATAGGGCATTGTACTTGGTGGGGAAATGCTCTACCACTGACTTACATCTTCAGCCCTAGGTTCTTTGTAAAAACGGCCAGGCAGTGAATACCTTAGCCTTGTAGACTGTAGGCACTCAGTGATGTGGTCAAGGTACAAAGTAGCCTGTGCTACGAGCATCTGTTCTAATAAGTGTTTCAGAAACTAAAATATGAGCCTTATATACATTTAATATAAAATACTATTGTGATTTCACAACCATTTACAACATTACAACCATTATTGGTGCTGCAGACTCCCCAAAATAGGTGGCATTGCTTTCTAGTGCCTGTTTACTGGCATGTATATATCAGTGAATTCAGTAAGTGTACATATTGTGTTCAGATCTGCCTGTAAACAATTTTTTTATTATTTATTTTTTGTATGAGTCCTTTGCTCGCTTGTTGTGTACCACATACATGCCTGGTGGTCACAGAGGTCAGAAGAGGGCATTGGCTCTCCTGGAGCTAGGGTTTACATGGTGTGAGATATCATGTGGGTGCTGGGAATCAAATCCAGTCACTCTGTCACAGCAATAAGTGTTCCAGAACTATTGTTTCTCTCTCTGTCTCTCTGTCTCTGTTTCTCTCTCCCAATCTCTCTCTTCCCTCCTATAAACAGATTGTTGAGATTAAGCTGATTACTACAAAAAATGAAGTCTTGCATTTTTCATTATCTATGCTGATTACTCAAAATATTAGAAATTATCACTTTTACTTTCTACAGTAGTCAGATTTTCATACCTAACAAGTTATCCTTAAGATAACAAACCGTTAGTTTAAAGTAATGCTTTCTAGAGGGCTTCAGTTCATTTCTTTGAATCTGTGTTTCCAGGTAGAGCTAAAGCAAATTTGCTTTTTTACTCCTACTAGGCATCGTTCAGCGCAGTGAGCTGGAGGCACAATGGGTTCGCTTTCCACATTTACTAGATAAATAAAGCAATGTTGAGGCTTTCTGCCTCACAATTCTTACCAATTGAATCGTATATTGGTTTTAAAAACACTAATGTAAAGATGTGGCTTACCTCTCCTTACAGCCACTTGCTTACCCCATCGCTTTTATAAATCACATCTAAATAGGCACTGCTATAAAATAAGCCAAACAAAACAAGACACAAGGAGAGCAGTTTATATATTACAGCTCTTCATTTTTTTTGAAATTTAAAAACAGAACAGATTGATAATACTTAGAGATGATTGTGTAACTAAATACGGATTAAAGCATAAAAGGCTGAAAAACATCGTTTTCATAAAGCTTTATCTGGAAATGTCATCTCTGAAATAGTGACGCAGCTGCTGAAGGAGGCTTGTTACAGTCTACTCACTTGATGCTCCGTGTTTTATTTTTCAAGTCTCATTTCAAATTTTATAATTCAATCATTTTGAACAGCTATGTTCAAAAGAAGTTTTACAACTTTAATCTTAATAATCTCAAGAAAAAGCAGACATGCTATGTCATAAAATAACTATTAGTGACTAGTTTGTACCCTATAAATCTAACTTGAGTTGATAATATGGTCCATTACCTGCTAACTGCACAGAGTATTTTTCACTTTACACTCTTCAGTTACTTTTTAGTGAAGTGTTAAAAAATATGAAGCCTTTCTCCTCTCTAAAATCGCACGCTGTCTGTCTGTTATTAGGGGAGATAACAGCTCTTATAAATGTTTCAGTAAGCACTAAGTAGACAGTTATGTGCTCTCTCATTCCACGCTTATTTGCTTACTGTAATAAACTGATAAAATATGTGTGCTTTGTCTCTGTGCATCTACAGGCGTCATGAGTCACATAGATTTCCTTTAGAAATAATGTTGTGGCTGCAGAATTGATTGCTTATTTTCATAAACCATCTAAAGGTACACGGACGACTCTTATTATTTAAACATGTGCTGGGGAAAGATTTGTAGGGATCAGCTCACTGGTACTTGAGGCCCTTTGTTCCTCTCCCTCCGGGGAAGCCCTTTATCCTAGTGTCGCTGAGGCTGGTGAGCTAATTACCTCTGCAGAAGTGGCCCTGAGGAGGGCGGGCCCTGTCATCTGCTTAGAGTGCAGCAAACCTAACTTTCAGGACATTTGTTATTACAGAATTAAAACTAGTGTTTTCAGGGCTGGAGAGATGTCTTAGCATTTAAGAGTACAGGCTGCTCTCCAAAAGACCAGGGTTCAGGGTTCAATGCCCAGCACCCACATGGCACCTCACAACTGTCTGTAATTTCAGTTCTGCAGCCATACATGCAGGCAAAACACCAGTGTACCAATGTAGATAAATAAAAATAAATCAATTATTTTTCAAAACAACTTATTAGTGTTTTCCAGCATTATTTTTCATTCTGTCTTGGGTAGTTCAGGTTTTATTTAAATAATTTTCTTACCTGAATCTATATGTTTTTTTCATAGAACTTCTCATCAATAAGTTGTTCTGTTCTTTGTGTATGCCTTTAGAAGTAGTCTTTCCTGTTTACATCTCTATTATATTTATGTATACATATATATGATAGAAATAATTATGTGCATAATAGAAATCTTAAGTCATTTCCTAAAACTAATAAATGTTGATGCTGATTGCCTCTCCACTTTTCACCACACTGTGCTCCTCTAAGCCTGTGATATTTTTAAGAAATTTGTATTTGAACACTTAGTATCAAATATAGTTACAACCAACACTAGAGGTAGATTATTGGGAAATTCCATAATATTTCAGATGGTGAAATTATGCTTTGAGTTCTGAGAATACATAGAATTATGTTTTAAAGTAAGGAGTGAATGGGAAGCCAGATAAAAAACATAAGTAAATAAAATATTGTGTTATGACCATGCTGGGTGTGTGGGGCACCCCTTTAGTACCAGTTCTCAATATGCAGAAGCAGGTAGATCTCTGTAAATTCTAGGACAGCCTGGTCTACTAAGCAAATTCCAGGCCATCTAGGGCTACAAAGAGACCTTGTATCAAAATGAAGAAAGTGGGGGGGGGGGGGGGGGGGAGGAAGAGAAACAGTCTTTTAAGTGGCAGTGGGAAAAGATAGGGGAAATAAGGAGGAAATAGAAACTTTATTAAGCTTCTTCTAGGAAGGTAACATTGAAGCAAAGACAGACTAGAACTGGACAGGTGGGTATAGGAGGAAGTACACCTCAGGCAAACGCTGAGTGCTTATGGTGGAAGGGTGGCTGCTGCCACTGGAATAGAGTGAGCAGGCTGTCAACAGGGACCTACTGCTTCATTTTCTCTGGGCTTGTGCAGAGAGTTTTTACTTTTACTCTTGATAAAACTGGAGGGGTCTGCGCAGAAGGGTGACGTAGTACTTCCTTATCCTAAGGGATTGATTCTGGCTACTGTGTTCCAATAACACGAACATAGTGTCTGTTTGGTAGGGTGCAGAAACAGAAGTCGGAAGACCAGTTAGACAGCTGAGAGGTGGTGGGGACTCAGAAGAGGGTGGCTGTGGTGGAATCAGAGAGTACCTTGTACTTAGTTCACTCAAGTAGCTGCCTTCTTTCCTCTCCCCTAAGATGTCAGTTCTGGCTGCTCTGAGGCCTACCTTTGTTGTGACCTTTGTCACACTGGTTTACTTAGTTCTCTTAGTATTACAGTACTTAGTATCATGGTTAGCAAAGTGTGTCGATAAATGTGAGGTGAAAGAAAGAGTAAATGAGATAACTCACTTTTACATGAGCCCATGGAGAGAGAGCTTTGGAGTTCACAGAAAGATGAGCACTAGAGCGATAGAGCATGTTCTCAGTAACCTAACCCTGTGCTAGGCCCCACTCTGCAAGATGTCCACCCCTTCCCACAGTGCCGAGCTGACCGTTGACACAAAGCCTTCAGGGTTGAAGGTGCAGGCTGTAGCAGTGTGCTGCACTTCCTTCTCTCCAGCCTTCCAGTCGCCTTCCTTTCTGCACTGCAGTTTCAGCTTTCACTCCCCATACTGGGCACAGCCCAGCCTTTACGGGTTTCCAGAAAAGCCAAACTGCCTACGTCAGCATCTCCCAAATGACTTACTGGCGCATTTCAGAAATGTTGTAGGTCAGTCTCCAGCATGCTTGTATCTAATTAAGGGAATCAACATGTAATACTGGAAAGTACCACTCATCAACTGAGGGCTTGTGTTTACGTTGATTGTTGTAACTTCAGTGGTATCTCTGTACCCACATGTACACACAAACACTTGGTATTTTAGTCACCTTTCTATCATGGATTGCGTGTTCCCACTGAGCACTGGTGTTTGGGTCTGTGCTAAACAGCATCTGAAAACCTATAGCAAGATTTAAACTTCTCCAACATTAAAACGTTCTTTTAAAATGCTTATTTTTTGAGACGCGGTCTTGCTGTGTACCACAGGAAGACCTCAGATTCATAACTTTATTATCTTAGCCTCCAGAGTTGTGCTTGCAAGTAATTACTGCCAAGCCTCGCAAAGGTCCTGTGTTTGATCCTTAGCACTGCAGAAAACCAGAGGAAAAAAATAATGGTGGAGGAATTGGCTTAATGGGAGGAAAATTCTGAACAAACTTTGAGATTTAGCAGCTGCTTTTTAAATATATCTTGCAAATAAATTTATATAATTTTACAAAGGGTACATTAAATTCTGATACTAGTTGATCTTTTATACTGTTTTAATGATCTGTATTTGCAGAATACCATTTTATATTGATATTTTGTTGAATTTTAAATTATTAGAACTTATTTATTGGCATCAGTTATTTGTAGCAAGCCTGATGTGCTACAGTACTTAGATTTTGAAAGGAAAGATGGCTATCCTGTGGTTTTATAATAGACAGCTCCTCCCTCCCTCACTCACTCCCTCCCTCCCTCCCTCCCTCCCTCCCTCCCTCCTTCCTTAATTTGCTACTCGTGATTTCAATGAAAATACAGTTAAGGAAAGAATTTAACTAAAATCTTAACATTCAGTGGGAAGTATTCTGAGATCATTTCCCAATAAAGTACTGAAGAAATTTCAGTGAGGATCATCTGATGTCAAACTAGGTGTTATTTTTCTTGGTACTGTGACATAAGCCTTCCTTTGGCTCCTGGTTCATCGTGGGAAGCCTGGCCCAGGGGTGTGTGTGAGATCTGATCTGTGGCTCTGGGGTCAGGAGGCGGAGAGAAGTGCTTGTTGGGGCTCCTCTCCTTGTTGGGGCTCCTCTCCTCAGGGTGGGTTTCCTTCTTCAGTTAATACAGGTGTGTTTCCCAGGTGACTAAATCCCCACTGGTGCACCCTGAAGATTTACATCACAATAGGGAAGGTCATTTTAATCATTAAAACAAAGGGTGAAGCCTCCTTGGACTGGAGTTCACAGTGCAAGAAGTTCAAGGGGAACAAATGTTCTGATTGACCACACATGATGGTGAAATGCTGAAATCCCAGGACTCAGGTGGTTGAGGCAGAAGGGCCACAGGTTCCGGGCAAACCCATGCTACCCAGTGAGAAACGGTAGCAGTCAGGATTGAAGGAGAAGGCACAGGATGCTTATCCATAGGGACATCACACAGTTGAAGCATCCAAGAAAATGAACAGGGAAACTACTAAACCTAATTATAAAGTTACCAGGAAAGCCATATGTAGCATGTTTAGGTTAAGAAGTAAAAACCAAGCTCATTTACTGTTTTTAAAGGAAAATACTTATATATGCAGGGCATGAGGCCTACCAGTGTCATCCCAGCTCTCACCACCGCTAAGACCAGAGGATCCCAAGATCTAGGCTAACCTGTGTTACCCAGTAAGGCCCTGTCTCCCCACTCCCAAAAATATATGACTGAAGTTGGTTTTGTTTTCTGTTATTAAAATATTTTAGAATATACCTGCAGAGTAAAATAAGTTGTTGCTGTTGTTGTTGCATTGGGTTTTTCTGAGACCGTGTCTCTCTGTAGTCCTGGATGTCCTGGAACTCCCTCTGTAGACCAGGCTGGCCTCAAACTCAGAGATCGCCTACCTCTGCCTCCCCAGTGCTGGAATTAAAGGCTTGTACCACCACCTCCTGGCGAAATAAAGTTTTAATATTGCTTTGAAGGCATTTACTTTGTGATTTTACATCTCTGACTTATGTCTATGTATCGTCTAGTGTTGGTTATTGTGTTTTATATGATAACTTAGGGCAAACACATGTCATAAATATTCTCTGATTTTCCAGAAGTAATAACTGTCTGCATTTCTTTCTTCTTCCCACATGCATAGGTCAGCACACCTGTCTTTGTGCCAACAAAAACACACGAGCTGCTTCACCGAATGAGCGGGAAAGGACTGGCTGCCCAGTACTGCTTCCCAAGACAGCCTTGCATCTTTGGTGACAAAATGGTGTCTGTCCAGATCACTCTGAGTAACTCCTCTGATCGAAAGATAGAAAACATCCACATAGCGGAGAAAAGGCTTCCTGTAGGCATGCAAATGCATGTTTTTCATCCAGTAGGTAAGTGCCAGCTCTTATTTGAAACTTGGTAACTAAATGCTTTCATTTCTAAAGCAAATCATTTCAGGAAAAGGATAAAATACTAACTGTGAGAGTGTCCTGTGTGTGTGTGAGTGACTTGGTCTTCCCCTGCCTCAGGATCCGGCACAGGTGTTGTGCTCCTAAGCTGTATGCCCAGTCTTTTGTTTTGTTTTGTCTTGTTTTTTGGGTTATTTGGTTTTTGTTCTTTTGACTGAATTTATCACCTGAGAGAAATGTGTTTCTTTGCCCTTAGTGAACCAGCTCTCGGCAGTCATAACCCCCGTAGAGATGAGAGGGCGGGTCTGAGGATGGAGATGGCTGCCTGTCCCCTATCTGCATCACCTTCCCTCACCTCGCCTGCTCACTTTCTCCCCCACCTCATTTCAGATCAGTTATTGGGGACTAAAAGCAGGAAAATCAGCCTGCTTTTTGAATATAGTGCCTCTCATAGCTCAAGACCCTTTGCTGATTCCTTTTACAACCCACAAATTGAGAAGTAACGGAACCAGGATGAGCACTGTTCGTGCACAGGATATAGAGCACCATGCGGTGTGTGCTTGCATTTACCTATGTTTTCTCGAGGTTTTAAACATCTTTACTCTGCTACCACCATTTAGAATCAAAATGAGTATGAACCCAAAAAAACAGAAAAGGGAAGGCTCACTTTTCTTCCCATAAAGCATGCAGCAGCAGTGGCCCCTGTCTCTGCGTGCAGAAGGGAGCTGCCGCTGTCCTCTGGCTGCCTCCCACACAGCATGGACTTCACACATGCCCACCAGACTGCAGGGCCTTCTATTGTACTGTTTGCCATTTTTTAAGTATTTTCTCAAAATACGTAGTTTTTATGAGTGGGGACAATTCTAAAGTGTAGTTGGAAGGAGCTTCAGGCAAAATCTCAGTTAAAGGTAATGCAGGTTTGTGGTCTGCGGTGTGTGTGTGTAGTTTTCCTCTGCTTCAGGGAGTAAAGCTCTTGGCCCAGGACAGAGTTAGGAAGGTTCCCCTCCTTTCGTTGCTGCACACCACTGCTCTGGTTTTCTCCACCTGAGCCCAGCACCATAGAACCTCCCTTGAGGCTATACAAACCGTGCCATGCTTTGTATGCGTAACATTTCCACAAGGGAAATGGCGGTTTCTAACTCAAAGCCTAGTAGACTTCCTTAAGCAACCAGAGTTAAAGTGGAGTTAAAGTTTATTTGGACCACAGTAAATGCCAATGTGTTATTCTTTGATAATTAAGAGAATTTAATAGTGTGCACTATTCTGATTCTTACTGGATTATTTTGCAGATTTGATACATTGCCAGAGAATTACAGAATATACCAATTTGTGATTTTTCTTTTCTTTTTACTACTTGTAGCCTAGCCCTTTTTACCTAGTTTAAAAATTAGTTTAGTTAAGCAGTGTCGAGTACCTGATGTATGGGTTGTCTGGGTTGGAAATGTTATCCAAAGGTTAAAACAGTAGAACAGTATTAATGCTTCCTTAGGCTGGCATAATGAGTTGATGAGTTGACCTTTTATTGGCCTATGTAGAATAGAAGAAATAAATACAATAAATTTCATGGTATGACATTAATGCGGCATTAAAATATGAATACCATTGCCTCAGTACTGCTTATAGGCTTTTTGTTCTGAGGAAAATTTTATGGCTACGATATCTCATTCATTTTGGGGCTTTGATCGAATGCTTTTAAGATAAGGAATTCTTTTTCATGTGTATAACACGGCCCAGACCCAACCAGCAATAATAGCTTACAACCAGTTACAGTGTGTGATTATAGCTAAGTTAGCCTTCTAAAATCATCTTAAGAGTACAACAAAACCAAATATTCTGTTTATGTTTTTGTGGGGAAAAAAGGAGTCAGGATCTTTCATTCATTAAATGCTTGTCCATCTGCAAAGGGCCCAGAAATATTCCTAGTACTCACCAGTCTGTTTTCTTTTGCCTAAATCTTTGGAATTTGCCCTTCTGTTAGCAGGGAGCTGTATTTTTTTTCCTTATTTGCCTAGTTTTCCAAAGAAATTAAGAACACAAAGGATTTTGGGGGGTGGAGGATAAGGACTAGCATTAGCCATATCCAGTGCACAACAGCAAGTCCAGAAATGGTATCCAAGTATAGTCAGTCACCTTATTGGATAGCTCCAAATACTATAAAACTCTATTATATGAATAATCTTATGCTGATCATTTTGCTCTTGAAGCATTCATATAGTAAAACATGTCATTGACCATGCACTGTCCTCCAGAATTAGCATGACACTAAGCTTGAAGCTCATTATCATAACACTCAAGACAGAATTTTGAGAGCTGTCACTTCCTCAGATGAAACACAGAAGCACGTATGATGAGGGAGGCCTGAATTGTGAATGCAGCCATGTTTGAGAAATGGCCGAATTAGCTACCCCTGTGGTGTATGATACCGTGTGTGTGTGCAGTGCACACAGGGGTTTGGGGATTCACAAAAGGATAGCTGGCCTGTGGCTCAGGAGTAGAATGCTCTCTCACCCAGGCTTCATCTTCTGCATGGGAAGGAGAAAAGTAGAGCCTTAAGCAGTGAGACTGACAGCTGGGAGCTCATGGCATTGTGTGTGTGTGTATATATACATACATACACACATATATATACACACACATACAGAGAGAGAGAGAGAGAGATTATGAGTATAGCTGTAAAGAAACCCTGATTGCCAACGATTTAAGCAGCTAGTCTTGCAGTGGTTGAATAGCTAGATAGTATAATGTAAGTTATATAAGCAAATGAAATTCAAAAATAGAATCAGAAAACCAACATAGAAGCCAATAACACTTTAAATTGAGTCTTAAACACAGGCCATTTTATAATGCCTAGTTGCATTGAGCCTCTGAGAAATAACATAATTTTTATATAGAAACTTACTGAATTATTCTTTGTCTCTACCATCAAAGCAGTGGTGCTCATTAAAGGGCCAACCATACTTACCAGCAAACCGTAGGAGATGTTCCACTCTACTAAGATAGAAGTGTGCTTGCTAAAATATATTGGCATGATGTGCATACACAGGTAAAGCTAGATATAAATGGTTTGTATAATGTAGCTATTTTGAAAACTTTGAGCACAGTGAAATCAAAAGTACATGTTTTCTATTTAAATGTATGCTTTATTATGTACATACTCAGGGTGCCCCGCTAGCCTACGATATCTTACGTGGGAAGAAAATTTGTAATGATTTGCCTTGTCTTATTTTTCCACCCTATCCTCCAAAGACAACAGTAGGATATCTTCAAATACTTCTTTCCCATACTCGGTTAGTTGATAGTTGAGGCTTCAGAATTTTCAAATAGATACAAATACCACTTTATTATTTGTCAAGATAACTGAGCCTACTATTAATTTCACCCTTGTAAGTCTATGAATAATGCAGTTAGCCTTATTTTGGTTCTAGTAATACCAGCTTTGTTGATTAATGTCGGTACATTTGAATGCCGTCATACAACTTTACCTTAGCTTGCGCTTTAAGTTGGGTCTTTTCTTCAGTTGAAATTTTGGACCACTGTTTAAAATTTATTTTTTGTATTTTAAGTATTCAACAGTTTGAGTATACAATCTTTTAAACATTTCAAAAGCACAATGATTACCATAGATTCTAGTCCAGTTTGAGCTACATAAAGAGTTCCAAGACCAGCCAAGACTACCTACCTAGACTACCTACCTAGGCTACCTACCTAGACTACCTACCTAGGCTACCTACCTAGACTACCTACCTAGGCTACCTACCTAGACTACCTACCTAGGCTACCTACCTAGGCTACCTACCTAGGCTACCTACCTAGGCTACCTACCTAGGCTACCTACCTAGACTACCTACCTAGACTACCTACCTAGACTACCTACCTAGGCTACCTACCTAGACTACCTACCTAGACTACCTACCTAGGCTACCTACCTAGGCTACCTACCTAGGCTACCTACCTAGACTACCTACCTAGGCTACCTACCTAGACTACCTACCTAGACTACCTACCTAGACTACCTACCTAGGCTACCTACCTAGACTACCTACCTAGACTACCTACCTAGGCTACCTACCTAGGCTACCTACCTAGACTATCTACCTAGGCTACCTACCTAGGCTACCTACCTAGGCTACCTACCTAGGCTCTGTCTTAAGAAAAAACAAAACAAAAACCAAAAGTGCCCACTGCCTATGGAGACAGGAGACAGCCCAGGAAATGTGTGCCTCTGGACTCAAAAGAAGAAATAGGAATGGCCAATAAGCACTTGAAAAAGCATTCAAACCCCTTATCTATGCAAGGTAAATGCTTCTTAAAACTGCTTTGACATTCTGTCTCACCCTCAACCCTCACCCCGCCCTCACCCACCACCCCCGACCCCTGAGTGACTTCATCAGGAAGACAAGGGGCAGCTAATATGGGAAGGTTTAGAGAGAACACTGCACTCCTGGTGCGGATGGAAGCTTACTCTGCTCCACTGCTGTGAAAGTCCATGTGGGGCCTCCTCAAACACACTAACCGCAGAGCTGCTGTGGGACACCAAATGCAGGGATACTTGCATATGCATGTTTATTGCTGCACTGTTCACAGGAGCTAAGAAATGAGACCAGACAAGATGACTATAAAATGACCATAAACAGATAAATGGATAAAGAGTATGCAGTACATGCACAGAGTGGGATTTTCTCAGCTATGAAGAGACATGCATGACACCTATAGGAAACCAGATGAAACTAAAGACCATTACTTTAAATAGGACAAGTCAGATTCATGCCTCTTGTTTGTGCTCATGTGGAGAGGGAAGGAGGGAGAGAGGAATTTGGGGGAGGGGCGCAGTTAGTTTGTAGAACATGGCAGAAAAGAGACCATGGGTGGAAGAAGAGATCTCTTAAGAGATGTCTTGGGGCGGGGGTGGGGGGGGCGGCTGGAGAGATGGCTCAGAGGTTAAGAGCACTGCCTGCTCTTCCAGAGATCTTGAATTTAATTCCCAGCAACCACATGGTGGCTCACAACCATCTATAATATGTTCTGATGCCCTCTTCTGACATGCAGGTATACATGCAGATAGAGCACTCTTATACATAGAATAAATAAATAAGTATTTTTTTTAAAAGAGAGATTCTATCACTTTGTTAAGATACTACAGCCAAAGCAACTTATAAAGCAAACCATTTAATTTGGGGCTCACAGTTCCAGAGGATAGGGAGGGAGCATGGTAACAGATAGGCAAGCAATGGTGCCAAGGGCTTATCCCCAGTTTGGGGGCAGAGGGAGGGAGGTGCTAGCCAACTGGGAATGGTGTGGGCTTTGGAAGCCTCAAAGCCCAGCCCCAGTGACACCTCTTCCCAGAAGGCCACATGTCCTAACCCTTCCCAAAGAGTTCTGCCAGCAAGGGGCCCGGCATTCAAATATCTGCACCTGTGGGGGCCATTCTCATCCAGACCCCACAGCTGGGCAAGGCAAGGGACGTTAGTGGGTAGTGGAAGACACCAGATGTGAGAACAGGGGAGAGGACCAGCAAAACAGGGGCAGTTTGCAGGGGAAGGCAAGTGGATGGACCAGTAGAGTGACATGATACATGGAAACTCTGTGGAGGCCACCACTGATACGGTGACTTAAACTATGAATTTTAAAATGAAAAACAGTTTCTCAAATAGATGTCCTGTGTTCATTGGAGACTGTTCCGAGTTAACTTTGAAGAGAAAACTTCATGAGTTTATAATTTCCTTTAATATTCTTAGTTTAAGTTCTCTAGTGAGCCATAATTAGATTTGTCTTTTGCTGTGAATGGCATCAATGTTCAATGTTTTCCTTACCTCTTCCTCGTGCCCTCCATGTCTTAACGTCTAAATTACCCTCTTTCTAGACTCTCTGGAGCCTGAGGCATCTGTTACTGTCTCAATGGGTATTGACTTCTGTGATTCTACACAGACTGCCAGTTTCCAATTGTGGTAAGTTCAGTTGTTGCTCTGTTTTCATATTGCCTGTAAGGGGCAGAAAATATAAATCTGGGCTTTCAATAGCTTTTCCTGTAAGACAAAACATTTGAACAAATGTGGTTTTATTTGACAATGTGTAACTGCCATGGAATAGTTGCTTATACCCAGTGTATTGTATGGGCATTCTGTGTATTTCTTAGACACCTGCTGTCACAGCGGCGACATCCATGGTTTGTTGGTTAGAGAAGGAGAGTATTACTAGTTTTTTGTTTCTTATTTTAATACGACAGTTTTAGAAATTCAGGAGAAAAGAACAATTTAATACTATGCTGACCAGCCCAGAGAAGACACCTTCTGGGGGGTGAGGGTGTCATTTTGAGATACAGTGAGTTTCCTGAGTAAAAAATTACTGATTCTGAACTCTTTCTAAAACATTTTCCTCTTTTTTATGTTAATTTTACAAACTGCTTGAGGACATTTATAAAGTTGATTAAAATGCCATAACAAATGTTACTGAGTCTTTTTTTTTTTTTTTTTTTAGTTTTAGTTTTCGACTTTATTGCTTTATGTGGTGTGTATATTCTAATGAGCTCCAGAGGCCATTGGGGAACCAGAGCAAAGCTAGTGAGGTCTGGAGCCAGCCTCGAGGCCCCTCTTCTTATGGTTGTTTTTTGTTTGTTTGTTTTTGTTTTTTATATAGGGTATGACTTTTGAGTGGTAGTTACTTGTTTTTCTTTACATCGAAGTATTTCATATGTCTGAATTTTAGCCAACTTAGGATAATTTGCTAAAATTTAAAATTTGCAAGTCAGGACCAAAACACTTCAAAGTAAATGTTTAGGTTAAATGTACTAAACCTTTCTTTGTCATTTTCCCAGAAGCTCAGGCCCAGTGTCATTTCTTTTATTGCGCGGAGGCAGCAGTGATAGATATGAGTGATGCAGCATGCACATTGATTTTATGCAGATCATCACCTTTATGTTTTGGGAGGTCTGCTTTATTAGTGATATATAAAAACTGATTACTTTTCCCCACATTGCCTAGTAATTGTTTATTATTTTTCTATTAGACAAACAACACAGATCAATATTACTGAACACAGGCTATGAGTAACACCACTCTGAATAGATTTGCTTCCAACGCCAGAGGTATATTCATTTTAATGATTTCAACAATGTGAGCCCAATGACAAAGCTTGTACTAAATTAGACCAAAGTTAAAACCTGAAATATTCCTTTATCTTACCAATTTTCAATCAGGTGTGTTCTTATTTTTCCTTCTTTTTTTTTTTTTTTTTTTTCTCTTAATTACAAAGACTTTTTAAAATAGTTTATTGGGCCACATTTGCATTTGTCTTCTACAGTTAGTTTGATTTTTTTATCCTATATTGGGTAGTACTTATGAACAGTTTTCTTTCGATGTCTCTTAAGTTAATTTTTAAAAAACGGCAAATGTATCTCGCATAGCAATTAGCTTTCTGTTATAAGCACTTGCACTAATACATTTTCTGTTGCAAATGCACAAAGTACTAAGTTATTTTACATTTCATCTAGCACAAAAACATGCTAAATCAAAAAAATTTTTTTTGTGTGCTCCAAAAAGAGCACTTTGTCTTGCATCAGGTGTAATTGATCCTGAAGCAGCGCAATCACAATTACTCACTTTCTTAATTGGCCTGCCCAAAATCAGAAAATGGAAACCGATCGGCGGAGCTTCAGTCAATAGCTTCATAGTATGCTGGTGGGGGTAGGGAGATGGTGCTAATGGGGAGATCAATGGGCCCGGGGTGCCAGTCACCGACTGTGCCTTTTGCATAGTAAGGGGCACCTTTTGCTTAGTGGTGTGCTGTAATAGTCTTCGTAGCTCAGTAAAAGGAGAAGAGTAAGAATGGCTGGTATTGCTTTTTTAAAAGTTTGCCTGAAATACATTATATGTAAAATTATGGACAATAAGAGCATAACAAGCCTTTGGGAGTGCTGAAGCGTTTAGGTCTGTTATGAGAAGAATGAGAACAAGGGTAAAGTGATGTTCCTTTATTCTAGATTAATTCTGTCATTATGATAAGGTGATGGATGGATGGAGTGAGAAAGTGAAAATATATAGTTGTATAGTCTTATGTATTTTTCCCTTTTGAGGGAGGGAGCGTCGAGACAGGATTTCTCTCTGTGTAGCTTTGGCTGTCCTGGACTCTCTCTGTAGACAAGGCTGGCCTACATCTCACAGAGATCCACCTGCCTCTGCCTCCCTGAGTGTTGGGATCACAGGCATGTGCCACCGCGCCCAGCTAGTCTTAAGTATTTTATAACAATTCTCTCTTACTTTGCATTTTAAATAATTACCAAATTAATTTCTTGATTAAAATATTCAATTAAAAACATGTAATACCCGTAGATCTAGCTCTTTACTAGCTCGTTACTGCGTAACAAATCCCCATCCTGGTGGTGAGTTGGCAGAACTGTATCAAATGCAGTAACATTGTGCCTGAAGTTAGCTACAAGACAGTACTTGCATCCACTGTTTTTGTTCAAAATCCACTAAAAAGAAAATTCTGTTCTTTAAAAGGTGAGTGCAGAGCTGGGATGTGGTTGCACACGCCTTTAATCTCAGCACTCAGGAGGCAGAGGCAGGCATTATCTCAGAGTTCAAGTCCAGCCTGGTCTACAGAGTGAGTTCCAGAGCAGCCAGGGCTACACAGAGAAACCCTATTTTGAAAAACATTAATAAATAAATAGAGAGTACAGAAAAAGAGGCAGAGACAGAGAGAATGCCATTAGCTGACCAACCAGAAATTGCAAAGAACTTTTGGACATTAGAAAACAAACAGGAGCAGATGAATACTTAATGAGAAGATGAAAGAAAACCATGGGACAAGATACTCCTGTGAGAGATACCTGTAACTGTGGAAATAAATCTGAGTGGGTGCGTGAAAAGGAAAGGCAGGAGGGGTAAGGAGCCCATTCAGGAATGAAAGAGATACTAACCCAGCCTTTACTTCCCAGCTTCACCTTGAAGCAGACAAGCTGAGGCCTAAGGACACCTTTGCAGAGTAGCAGGCTACCTGGAAGGACTTCCTGCATGGAGGGCCACCGCAGCACAGCAGGGGCTACGCTGTGCTCAAGGAAACAGAAGCGACCAGGATGGAAGGAAGTGCAGCTCTGTCCTAGCATAGTCTCAGATCCTCCCTATCTCAGGGAAAGCAGCCTTCCTGCCTCCTCAGTTCACACCATGGAACCAGTCCATACCCCAGGCAATAGGAGTCCAGTTTCTACCATGATAGTAGTTGCTGGCATTTGTTAAGTACTTAGAATATGCTCATTACCACTGCAAACACTTTTAATTCCAAGTGTCCATTGTTTATTTTCCACATTAGTCCTTAACTTATTTACTGGCCCCCATTTTACAGATCAGTAAACTGAGACATAGGGGGGAAAAGATATCATAACTAATGTGTAATAGAACTTGGTGTGTTCTGTCACTGTGTCGTTGGGGATGACCAAGCTTTGGAAGGAAAACTAAAAACCGCAACTTACAAGAGAAGGCTAAAGATAGACATAAAGACCCAAGGGATTGTGAAGGGAACGGTTAGCAGTAGAGTGGACACAACTGAATACCGAATACTCTGGAAGACAGGGCCAAGGAAGTAACTGGAGTGAAGACAGAAACAAAGGGGCCGGAGCCTACGAAATAAAGGAGATCTAGGAGAGAAGAGAGAGAATTAAATAAACTCTGGAAACTATGGGCCAGTGTGAGAAGGAATACCTAGGCCTTGTCATGTTTCATGCTTTAATTGATTGATGGCAAACAAAGTTAAGTATGATGTAAAATTAATCAAAATATCACTAAGATCCTTGATATCTCCAAACTAGGAAGAAAACAAGTCATTGAAACTTGGGTCCTTTTAACTTGAAGTGGAGATAAGTGTGCTAAATAGAAAACTAAAAAACATAGCTTAGGGGCAGGGACGTACATACCTGTGTTTGCCTCTTCCTGAGGAGACAAGAGAAACACCTGTACATCTGTCTAGAGTACTAACATGGAAACAGTGGTTGGCTAGTGAAACCATTCCATCTGTCTAGTTGGTGAGCCAGTGTGTTTGCTGGGCTCACTTACAGGAGCACAGTGGAGGGGCTACTGACTTACAGGAGCACAGCGGAGGGGCTACTGACTTACAGGAGCACAGCGGAGGGGCTACTGACTTACAGGAGCACAGCGGAGGGGCTACTGACTTACAGGAGCATAGCGGAGGGGCTACTGACTTACAGGAGCACAGTTGAGGGGCTGCTGACTTACAGGAGCACAGCTGAAGGGCTGCTGACTTACAGGAGCACAGCTGAGGGGTTACTGACTTACATGCAAGAAAAATCTTGCCTTATATTAAACTGTCATACCATCCACTTCTGTGTAGCTCAGTTGTGTAGAGCTGTCGTGATAATGCTACTTTATTGGCCTGGTGACCCACTAACCTTACATCTCACCAGTCCTTATCTGTGTTGAGATGTGTATGAGTAGAAGTGGGCATAGTGATTTCTCCATGTTAAACAAAGGAGATGTGAAGAAGAGAGGAAAGGAGGAGAGCTGGGGCCAGCAAGCCTGACAGCCTCAGAAAGTGGAAGGAGAAAATCCACTCCATAAAGTTATCTTCTGAGCTCCGCACATTTGCTATGGCACGTCCATCCTTGTCGTCCCCGTCCGGTTCCTCCCCGTCCCCCGCTGTACACCCCCTGCATACACAGAGACATAAGCATGTCGTACACACACTTACATCTCATAAATTATTTTTTAAAAAAAGAAAAGCAAAAAAAAAAAAACATTAAAAAGTTAAATAAATAAAAAAGAAAGGCATAGCTGTAAAGAGAATGAAACAAACAGAAAAGAAGGCAAAACGATAGGAAAGAAGAAATGAAGGACACCCTGGAGACGTGTAGAAATGAAAAGAAAAAGTTTGTCCAAACACGAAGGAACTTTTTCTCTTCTCCCTATTGTTAACCAAACCATGCTTAGAAGACTGACTTAGTGCGCCTGAGGCTTTTGCTGTGGCTTGAGGGAACAGGTATTTACTGTTGCTCTACAAACTCAGCAGTGCCGGGCTGGTGACCAGCACCCTGTGTCTGTGGGGTCTGAGGTCCTCTGCCTTTGTGTGTCAAGTCAGTTCAGTTATGATGGACTTTGCATTTTCATGGCCCCATGAAGGCTCCTCTCGGGCTCCTGTCTGTACACTTGCCCCTCCACCCCCCACCTCACCCCAACAAAGAAAGAAGCAGGGAGGAAGGGAGGGGAAGATGTCAGGGGTGAAGGAGCCATGTCTCTGTCCGAAAAGCAAAGCAGAGCTTTCCTGGCAGCTGTCGGCTGAGTCTGTCTGTGCTTTGTTGCTCATAACTAGGTCACTTACTCTTTGCTGCAGGAGAGGCAAAGAAATGTTCCCTGGGGCACATTGTCAGCCAAGAAGAGAGAGCAAACAGGTACTGGGTGAGCGGGTGGCAGTGTCCGCTGCTGCAGGACTCCATGCTGTTACATTCACCTTGAACACCCCATTATGACAGTCACTATTTCCATTTCAGCCGACTCAGCAGAAAATGCACACAGCCACCAAGAGCAGAAACAATCCCCCAGTGGTGTTTGCTGTCCCCACACACTGCACGTCCCTAGGAGAAACCATTCAAGATTCTTTCCCATTCCAGAGACCTGAGAAACCATCACCTTCCTCTCCCCCCACTGTCTACCCTTCTCCCTTGTCATCACTGCAGCAGCACCACCTTGAACCCTCAGACTGTGGTACCATTCAGGAGTCCTGGGAGAGCACTTCTCTTACTTTAGAAAGAGTTACATACAGCGCTATCCATCTGACCTCCTGAAGTTATGGATATGCCTCTCTTAGTAAAAGTATTTGGCTGTGCATTCCCAGTATGTATTGGGGTGTGTGTGTGCGTGCGTGTGTGCGTGCGTGCGTGCGTGCGTGTGTGTGTGTGTGTGTGTGTGTGTAAGCATATGTTTCAGCATGCTGACATTGTATACATAGAAAAATAAAGAAAATACAACACACAAAAAATAAAGGCACAGAAAAGTAATTAGTACCTAATTAGTAGGAATCTTCCTCACTAGATTGCCTTGTGCCTTCTGCTTTGTAGAACACTGATGTAGCCAGCAACTTGAAGGGTTAATTTTATGCCTTATACTAAATTGGTTTATAAATCACATACACAGTTCACACAGTGTGGTGTGCACACATATCCACCTACTCCTTTATGGACTGCTATACGTCTCCCGTGATGAGTTAGCCATCCTTGTGTTGGGCTGCGTGTCCTCCTCCGAGCCTGGTTCTTCTCTGTGTTGCCAGGCTAACTCCTCATCTAGTGCTTGCACCAGCAGCAAGACCGTCCTCTGTCAAGCCGCCCCCACCCCCTAGTTGCTGGCTTTCACGGCTCCTTTGTCTTCTCTGAGGGTCTCTCATCTCCTGTTCAGGAAGCTCTGTGCTTCTCACAGTCACTCTTCTGTCCCTTATCCCTCACTGCCCTGGGTTCCTCTCCCATCTGGTCAACATTGCTGAGGTAAGCATTACTGCTGCTTCTTTAATCCTCAGTTTAGGCCTCCCTGCAGATCTGGCACAGGCTTTCCTTCACAGCCACTCATCCCGTCTGTCCCCACCAGTCCCTTCCCCTGTTGTCCACAGCCTGGCACCATGCCCTTTTCAGTGTGTCCTCTTTCTCCTTGTCACCTTCTTTTCTTGCCCCTCCTAATTTACATTTCTAATTATCTGCTAGACATCCCAGAATATAAGATAATTAAAGCCAAGTTGTTTTGTGTAGAACCCAGATTCCTCTTTAATGTGCCGTCATTCACCCAGTTGCTCTCATTGTAAAGTTCAAAGACTCTGTCTGTCCATCACTGACTCTGTCTCTTCTAATTCTAGACTGTCTGTAAAACATCTCACCATCCCCATTCTAAATGCTCCTTGGTCCAGAGAAGCATCGTGGTCTAGAAGAGTAGCAGACTTTGGGGGCAGGAACATTGGTCCAGAACCCAGCACTGCTCCTTACAGTTGTGTGGCCCTGGGTGTGTTGATTAAATTCTCTTCTGGTTTTTGGTTTTGAGTGTTGCTGACACTCATGCCCAGGGCCTTATTTATCCCAGCAAGCATTCTGCCACTGAGCCACACCTGCAGCCTCTCTGGTTGTCCTACCAGTAGATTTTATATAACAGAAACTGCCTCTCAGTCGCTGTTAGGATTTAGTGAGTAAGATACACAGTAAATGCTAAGAACATATGTCCCCTCTACCAGACTTATGTGATCTCCCTACCTTTGCCAGTTTCTAAGTTATAGATGGGATCTGTGCTCAAGGTCTCCAGTGATTTGTCATTGCTTTAAGAAACATTAACACTGGACTAGAGGGATGGTACCCTGGGTAAGAACACTTGCTTCTCTTCCAGAGTACCCAAGGTCCATTCCAAGCACTTGCATTGTCTTGCTTCAAGGGATCTGGTGTCTCTTCTGGCCTCTTGAATGCCCATATGGATCCACAAACACACGCACATAAATAAAAAAGAATCTTTAGAAATTAGACACTGGAAGTGCTCGGTGTTGGTTCTGTGAATAAAGTATGCGGATCCCTCGTTGACCGCACTTACCATTACACTTCAGAGAAGAGGCAGGAGCTGCCTAAGATTTCAGGCCACAGCCTTGAGCTGGAGCTGTCCATAGAAAACTAGGGTGAGTGAGCATGCTGTATAAGGCCAGCTCTGTGCCTTGAGCCTCGTCCATGGCCTCCCCTGGCTGCTCACCATTCTTAGTACACAAGCCTAGGCACAAGGCTCTCTTCCCTTTGCAGCAGTAAAGCAAACAGGCCTGGGCCACACCTTCCCCATTTCTCCAGTGCCCTGGTCACTCCACTACACAGGAAGTTTCTCTCTGTCCCAGTGGACCTGTGATAAGGTCCAGTCTCACCTTAAATTCCCATAGTACATAAGATCACAGCTTTGTTGCAAATATAAACAGGGCATTGCTGGTGTGCCTTCAATAACCCAAGTGTGGAAATGTGAGGTAGCTTACATGAAGAGTGTCTGGAGTGGGGTAGGAGGGTAAATTTGTGGTAGAGCACTGTCTAGCATGCATCAGGTTTGGCCCCAGTACTAGGAAGAAGAAAATCAGTAGCAACTTAAGATGTAGTAGGCTTCATGTTCCTTCTGTTAGTCCCTCCATCTCCCTACGCTGATGTAGTGTACAGTGTATCTGTAGCACCCGCCTCCCAAGCTACCTTGGCCTTGCCCGTTGCTTCTCCTTGCCCGTTGGGACGCAGTGGGACCTGAAAGGAATAGTCCCCTGTAGACAGCTCAGGGAAACTTGTTTTCCTACCGCAGGAAAAGGGACAGATCTGATTGGCTCGTTTATTCACCACGGCATCACCTTGTTCCTTCTTCAGCTGAAGTGTAAAGGTGGTGCCTGGTGATTGAGCAGCCGTCTGATAGTCATAAGGCAGCCGGCTTCCTGTGCACGGGGGCGTGGAAAGCCAGAGAAGTCTGGGTCCTTGGGTGTCCTAAAGCTGGTATTCTAGAAAGCTAAACACCTGTGTCTCCAGCAGCTCTTAGCTAGAGCCCCTGCTTGTCTACAGCCAAGTGCACCCCTACAGGTTGCGCTCATCAGCCGACCTCAGCGTCTTTATTGATAGGACTAGCATGCAGTGTAAGGACGCAATCACACTCTGTTGTTCTCCATTCAGCACCAGAAACAGGGTTGTCACAGTTGTCACATTTGCCAGCTCCTGTCAGTTGAAACAACTTTCATGTCAATGAATAACACAATTAGAAGGTAACATTTTTAGTTAAAAAGGGAAGTTTGGAGCTGTGGCCTGAGTTAGCTCCTCACAAGACACATAAAGGTGAAAGAGAGAACCAAGTCCACATAGTTGTCCTGTGACCGCCACACTTAGGCATGCATGCGCACAAGCACTCACCACACAGCTTAAGCACATTAGATAAATAAAGAAAAGAGAAAATTTGCAGTTTTTATTTTGTTGCAGATAAAGAATAAGTAACAAAAGCCAGATAGGGTGGCACATTCCCATAATTCCTGTGCTTGAGAGGTAGAAGCCAGTCTGGATTACAAAAGCCCTTGTTAGAACAGTGAGACAATGGCGATTACAATGCTGAGGGGCTAGCGCTGTAGCTCGTTTGGTAGAGTGCCTGCCTCGCCTACAGGAAGCCTTGGGCTGTGTCTTCAGTAAGCACAACGAGCAGTGGTACAGGCTGCAACGCCAGCGTCCTGCAGGCAGAAGCAGGAGGGCCACACGTTTAACTGTTTCTGTTATACTGTGCAGTGTTTAAAAGTGTGTGTGTGTGTGTGTGTGTGTGTGTGTGTGTTTTTAAAGCATTTGGTCATCTTTGGATCTTTTTTTTCTTTAGCACCAAGGATGATTGCTTCAACGTCAGCATCCAGCCACCTGTTGGGGAACTGCTTTTACCTGTGGCCATGTCCGAGAAAGACTTTAAGAAGGAACAAGGTGAGAGGTGACTCAGTTTGCTAGAAAGTTCTGTACTAAACAGTATACACCTGTGCTTGCAGCCAGGCCCTAGGATTTCCACGCCTTCCCAGACATCAACAGGCCAGCGTGCACTCTTCCCATTATTTTCTAATGTGTGCACTCATACTTTAAAAGTACATGTCTATGTATATTCCTGGCAGCCTTGGAAATCAGTTAATATGTCTTTAAAATAATGGACTGCCCCTTAACCAGTTGTTCACTTTGAGAGTTGTTTTTAGCCTTGCACTATGCTCATGTGTGTTAAATTCCAGGAACTGGAGACTCACTGATGTTCTACCACTGTAAATCTTAGGTCTGCATTTGTTTGTGTTTTGTTAGAAAGCTGGTTTCTGTCTCTGTCTGATGTGTTTTTCCGTGGTACACGTAACACACTTTACCCTTCAGAATAAAGCCCTAATTGTACTATTGAAATAACCTCTATTTTCTTTTGACTGAATTCTATTAAAGAAATACTTTGACTAAATCACATCTGAAAGGTTTTAAAGTAACACACCAAAGAAAATATGTGCAGCAGAATGCAGCTGTTAATACTGTTTTTGCCCAGAGTCAAGCACTTTCTAATAAAACTGGGGGGCCTTTTTTTGTATGGATACGGGGGAAATGCTGATTTTATATGTTTTAAGAACGGTGTTCATCAGCAATGTCTGGGGGTATCATTGAAGATCCTTTTATCTGGAGGTCGCTCTTCCAGGAATTACTGCACACGCAGAACACCCTGGCTGAGGAGAGACCATGCTTCCTGGCACGAGGTGATTTTAGTGTCCAGTTTATCTCACCCCAGCCCTGTCTGTGGGATCAGAGAGTCCTGTTGGAAGCACCCCACCACAAAACCTCAGACAATACTGTCAGTGTAGAATCTCCCCCGGCCCCCACCCTGCCTCAGACCTTGCTAAATGGGTTTTAAAAGGGATAACTAAATTCAACTTTGCACTTGTCTAAAGTTGAATCTTGCTGTAGAAGAAATTATCTCTGTGGCTTTCTTTTTCCAATGACAAATGAATTGATTCTCGTGTTTGCTGTTCTGCCCTTTGCTGGCTAAAGCCTGCCTCTCTGCTTTACATCTGCTCAGCAAACCAAGGTGAGTGGCGCACCAGGGCAAAAGGCGCCCACTACAGGGGACAGCCTGCTTTCGGGGTTCAGCTCAAGTCTATACTGCAGATTACCGCATGCCCTTGCTGTCCCTCCACTTTGTTTAGAATACTTGTGATTTTCATCAAATGTTTTATACCCTGCTGTGACTGAGGGATTTTTCGCTGACTAGCCATACAGAACCGCAAGTGCACAAGAGAGGCACACACGGAGAGTAGCCGCCGTCCTCTGTGGGCTTGTTGCCAAAATTCCTTTTTCTTCTGCCATTTTGCTCCTATAGTTGTTGATTATTTGTCTGAATAAATCTGGCAGCTGTTTGCTATGTTTAATAGAGCAGAAAGGCTACTCTGAATAAAGCTATTTGAAAATGTGTTTATATGAAGTGTTTGTAAATCCTCGCAGGTCTCTTGGCGTCTCTGTATCATTCTCTCTGTCTTCCTGAATTCATCCTTTGATGCGGGACTTGATGCTGGCAGATTTGCCACAGGCTTTTTCAGTACCATCGTTTTAGTTATGGGTTCCAGCGGGTTTGGTAATAGAGGTCTCAATCCATAACTTCACACATGGGTTTGTGAGACTGCTTCAGGAAGGGATCTGAGCTGTCACAGAAGACCCCTTAAGGTGCCTTGCCAGTGGGAAATCCTTAAACCAAATTGAAAATCAGTTGTTTATACTTTGTCAGTGTAAAGTTCTAGAAGGTAAGATGCAAGTAAATGGAAGAAGTGTGTTTGTTTTGTTACACACTGGCTTTAAAAGCTGTTTCTACTTTAATAAATACACTTAACATAATTAGTATCTCATTTCACAGGGCATAGATTTTAAGACTCAAAAAGCACATTAAGTGTATTCATTAGGATTGAGAAATTATAAAGAAGAAACAGGAAGACTGAAAGTATGGAAAAATGCTAGACGTGGTTGTAACAGGCACTGTACGTTCATATTCCTTAAAACTAAAGCTTTGTTTCAAGTATGTTACCTGATTCGTCACTTTCTCTCAGTGTTGAACACTCGTGGCCAGAACGGCAGGAGTGGAGGCCAGGAGCTCAGGCAGACTGCGCTGTGTGTGGAAAGTGCTGTAGTAGTCGTGCTGTTGACCCTTGGGCTGAAGTGCAGTTTAATTGTGTGAGTTTGGAGCGTTCCGGTTAGTTGATGAGCTACGTGTGAGAGTCTTCCGATACTGTAGAGTGCACTGAATGGGTGAGTTTAGTTTCTGCAGACAGGACTCATTTCGGAGCCTCGGGCCGGTGGTTCACCCAGGCGGCCTGCTTTGCACCCTTCTCTTCCTGTCACGTTAAATTGCAAATCTAAACTCTGGAAAGAGGTTTTGAGGGAGGATTTCATTGCATTCCTTGGTTTTCATTTTAGCCTTTATTAACATCCAATGAGCCTAAATTAAAACTTGTCTGATACCTTGAACAAAATGTTGTTAAGTTCCAGTGAAGCCACAGCCCTTCCCTCGGACAACTTCAGAGTGTTTCCCTGAACGCTTACTTGTATACAGGTTTGGGCAAACATTAATGATCACTGGTGCACTTTTTTTTCTTGTTAATTCGAGAATACCTGATATGTTTTCATTAAGCAAAACCTCTGGTTTAAGAAACCTAGAATGCTTGCCTAATTTTATTGTGATTTATGCATCCATCTTATGGGCTCCTAGCTCGCAAGATGCTAATTCCTTAAATGGTCAGACATTTGCTATTTTCTGGCCCTTAACTACCACAAGCAATCATATTTGATGCCCCTTAATTAGAGCACCTTTCCCTTTCCAGGTTCCTTTCCACCTCAGCAATCGAGACAATACATTTGCTTACCATGCTGCTCTCCTAAGTGTGCTTTTGCATGTAAATTAATCTTGATTCAGTTTACACTGTCATGCTGAGTGGTACAAATTGCCTATAACAATAAAACAGCATGAGTTAAAAATAAAGGGGGGTGGAAAGGCAGATTGAACGTGTACCTTACTCGATAGGATGTTACTTTGCTTTATGCCAATACATTAGCTGACGATAATGAATCTTCTGTTCTGAAAAGCATGGTTTAGTTGATTTTTTTAATTTTACTTCAATGGAGCAGTACCTTGTCTTTTATAGAACAAGTTAGACAAACCATTAATGACAAGAGTGTTAAGGTTAAATATGAAGCAATGCATTCACTTCTCTGAGTGCTATCCATCTTTCCATTTGCAGGAGCTTGACAAAAGGACTGGCTTTGTGCAGCATTTCCTTTAATTACATGCTGTGGGAAACAGGCTTTTAACATAAACATAGTTGCATTCATTTATTCAGCGGTTGCTCTTCAATAGAGCTTAATGGAGACGGTTTAAATCCTAAATGAGTACACACATCTCCCGGCAGTCTTATGTCAGCCTCTGCGCTTCACTTAAAAGCACAGTTTGGCTGCCTGTGCAGTTGTTAAAGCTTCTGCCTAATGTTGAAGTGAAACGGCCTAAGACAGAACGTAGTGTTCCTGGGGCTTGAAAGTGGCTACGAGGCGCGCTGCTTGCTGGACCTACGTGGTTCTGGGTTTCATCTGATGGATAGGAACAGGGCTTGCGCAGTCATGTCAGTCTTATGTGTCTTTCTACTACTGATCAGATTTAAATTTAATTGTTCAGATTTCCTCTGCAATAAATAACTAAAGTGCATATATAGGCTTGGGGGTTAGATAAATACTGTATGTTTTTTGAAAACATGAAATCAAAATGTACTATTTGCATAAACTGTATGGTGCTGTGCACATGATGAAATGTCTCAAAAAGCTATTGTGTTTGATAGACACCATTAGTGTTCCTGCCTTGTGTCACAGATGCAAATAGATGGCATTTGCTGACATCATTGTTTTTATCCCAGGTACTAAACTTCAAATTTTTCCCAAGAGTTTGGTATATAGTTGAGTGTGTTGCCTGAGTGTTCCCACAGTCAGCTCTAATGTTGAGTGTGTTGCCTGAGTGTTCCCACAGTCAGCTCTAATGTTAATGTTGTTGAGTGTGTTGCCTGAGTGTTCCCACAGTCAGCTCTAATGTTAGTGTGTTGCCTGAGTGTTCCCACAGTCAGCTCTAATGTTGAGTGTGTTGCCTGAGTGTTCCCACAGTCAGCTCTAATGTTAGTGTGTTGCCTGAGTGTCCCACAGTCAGCTCTAATGTTAGTGTGTTGCCTGAGTGTTCCTCCCACAGTCAGCTCTAATGTTGAGTGTGTTGCCTGAGTGTCCCACAGTCAGCTCTAATGTTAGTAGCTGGTGTTCACTGTGGGTCTGTTCGTGATTTGATTTCTCTTAGTTTCTGTTTATGTATTTATTGAAATGTTCTGAAATTACTGTCAAACTTTTCTCACGTTAAAAATTCCTATCTGTTTCTGCTCGCCAGACAAGTGGCTTTGTTGTTGAGTATAGCTTGGAGCGTCAGTGTTCTAGAGCTGTGTAACTGTTGAGTGACTTCCAGTCACTGCTGCCATCATGGAGCTGTCACTTGGAAGCCACTCATCAAGTGCCACAGCTGGGCTGGATCGCTGCACTTGTTGTCATGTGGTGTGGTGTTAATCTTGAACAGGTGGAATAGCTAGCGACATTAAATAAGTATATACCCAAGTAAGAGCAGGGCCGTTTACATGGCGCACAAAGGTAAAAAGGTTTTACTTGAATTCTTAGGTTTTATCCTGTACTAGTTAAAATCAGATTTATGAAGATTGTTCTGTTTGTTTGTTTTCACAGCATCTTACGTATTTTCCTACACAGCAAAGTTTATTTTTGTCTTAGAGACACTGGTATTGTTTTAATTTTATGTACTTCATACACTGTATTGTAAAGTAGTATCTATTCCTTTCATTAAGAAAATTTTTACAGTTTGTAAGCTTAGAGCTGTTCAGATCCCCTTCTCAACAAGGCCGGCTGACGGAGCCTCCTTTGCCGTTACAGGAGCGCTCACCGGCATGAATGAGACTTCGGCTACCGTCATCGCCGCACCGCAGAACTTCACCCCCTCCATGATCCTCCAGAAGGTTGTAAATGTCGCCAACCTCGGTGCTGTGCCTTCCGGCCAAGATAACATACACAGGTGGGCTCACTAACCTGTGCCATGGGGAGAATGTGTATTTACAAGCGTAACTTTTAACCCATTGTGAGCTTTGGCAGTAATAAGCATGCGCTCTGGTGGTCTGCTTGATCAATAGGTCTGGGCAAAGTCCCATCCCAGTCATAGCATCCTTCTGATACGGACATGGCTGCTTCTGAGGGATGCTCAGACAACAGTTGCGTTTTCTTAAGATAGCCTTTATAAGCTGTTAAGAATCCACCGTATTTTTCTGGATTTGGGTTTCTAGGGAAACTCTCCTCTCACAGTAGACTAGGGCACTGGGCACTACAGATGCAGCCTTCCCCGATGCGCACTCCCTTCAGCCTGCTTCCTGTTTGTCAGGGGCTGCTGGGCAGCCAGCATGCCACGTGCATCTTCTGTGCCCAGCCCGAGCACCTGCTCACCCTTGGGCACCTGCGTGGAGCCCAGCATCCAGGTCCTGAGACCCAGTGACAAGTGTGGTTCGTATTCACAGTCTATTCTGGGGATGCCCGAGGCTTCGAGTGAACGAGAGGACTCACTGCTTATCCACATGGTTGTTTAAGAGGCCTTTGCAAACTCAAAGGGGTCGTTTCAAACTACACTTTTGTCATACAGATATATACATGCTGTATTTGCTTTGTTCTTTCTCATATGGTCACGAGTTACAGAAGTAAATCTGGGCACATCAGGCCTGTTGTGTATTGTTTCTTCTCTGTATTGGTGAGGAAACGGAGGAGGCTGCATGTGAAGCAGGCCATGGGTGGCAGTTACGCACTTACCTTCACCGCTTATTTGGAAATGGGTGGAAAGCTAAAGCAAGGGCTGACCTAAAATCCTGGGATAGCTACAGAAGCACAAGCCTGCCCTCGGCAGCTGTCTGATTGCTCTGTGCTCACTGAGACAGCCGGAATCAGGTGTGTGTGTCACTCAGCACACAGGTGCGCTTTGGTTTTATTTTTCTTTACATCAGGACAAGGGGGTGGGCTGTTGGGTAAATTGCCCAAGAACGCTGAGGTTTACATTTCGTAATTTATAAGAAACTGTCCATCTCATGGAGGGTGGTGATTAAAGTAACCAAATGGAGGAAAGGTCATCACACCAACACACAGTGCCAGCGCAACTGCCTGTCAAGTGACGCTGCCCAACAGGAGAGAAAAGGGAGCCTTTCTCAGGAAAAGGAAAGCCCTGGATTCCGAGTATTCCTGGTGGAGTTAGTTTTTTCTCTTGTACAGGGCAAGCAGGCGCTTCACTGCTGAGCTGTCCAGCCCTGACTACTTCCTCTGCTTCCTCTAATATTTATGAGTTCTGAAACTATGAAAACATGCGGATGTCATGGCAGGCTTTAACTTCTGGCTTCCTGTGAAGTGCTCGCCTCTAGAGCTGCAGTGCCCTGCCGCCTTCTCGGCTCTCCTGTGGCACGGAACCCCGGAAGCCATTGCTCATGCCCAGCTCTGCTTTAGTTCCTGTAAGTGAGCTGGTTGCTTGTGGTTTTTGCTCTTTGGGAAACAAAGGTCAGTCTTGCAGATTTTTATTTCTGGGATGTAAAGAAGTAAAATTGCCTTCTTAAATTAAGCTAAATACTGTGAAAGCTATCTTCCTACCTGAGACGGTCTAAGAAGGACAAGTAGCATAGGGTTTTGGGTTGTGTATGTTTTTTTGTTTTGTTTTGTTTTTTGTTTTCCTACCGACAGAAGACAGTTTGTTACAGAAGAGAAAGGCATGCCCAAGAATGGAAGTGGGCTGGAGAGCCAGGACAGGTTTGAGATCAAAAGCCAGCTTTATAATCCTGATAATCACAGAATTCCTGAAGCTGTTCTGGATGTTTGCCACCACTCACCTGGTCAGATGACTTGAATTAAAAACCCCAGGCAGCGTTCAGTCATTACTGCTAATGCAAAGGGGACAGATAACTCAGAGCCACTTACATGTGACTTTAGTGCAGATGTAGCACTCAGCCCTCACGTACCAGGATCTCATGGTGCTTTTCTGTTTTGCTGCATCATTAATGGCCTTGCTCTGGGCTCTGCAACCTGAGGGAGGAGACTCACGGGGAATAATATGTCTATGTAGATTTAATAAACTATGCTGTCCTAACTTACCTCTTAGGTCTGCTACACCTGAAAACGTTTCATATGCGTGTATGTATGTGTGTGTGTACATGTGTGTGTATGTATGTATGTATGTGTGTGTATATATATATTGCCCTAAATATTTTTAAGGCTTTCAGGCCATAAGCACCTCATTATTGTATTTTATTTCAATCGCATTGATTCAGTTTATTTTGCTGATCATCTAACAGTGCCATTCTTTGAATTGTTTATGAAACCTATACCAATGCTTTTAATTTCACTTAAAAGAAGTAACAGTTGCTATTACAGTTTATTAACATGACAGTTTACCAGCTTGTCAGCTGTATTTTGTTACGGTTTAGTGTTTGTTGTCTTACCCATGGGATGTTCTCCTCTCTAAACCTACATATCATCTGCTGGTGAACGACACTGAAATCCTGTGAGGCTTGAGTTTATGAAAGACCCAGGCCAAACATACTCTAATTTTGGAAATAATAATTTGTTTATTATTTTTAAAATAATAAGCATAGAAAGCATTTGGCTAGTAGACTTAGGATAGTAAATTTTGTTATATGTTCTCTTTAATTTTCAAGATCATTTTCTCTCTTACAAGACTTTCAACAATGCCATTCTATTCTTCCTAACCTGTCAAGTGAATAAAATGCCCATTGCCTTGCTATGAAATCACTTATTCCTACAGCTCTCCAATATTTGAATATTTTTGTGTTAAATACCAATTTAAAAGATGTATTAAGCTGGGCCATGGTGGCGCACGCCTTTAATCCCAGCACTTGAGAGGCAGAGACAGGTGGATCTCTGTGAGTTCAAGGCCAGCCTGGTCTACACAGCGAGTTCCAGGACAGCCAGAAAAACCCTGTCTCGAACCCCCCCCCCAAAACCAAGAACAACAACAACAAAAAAAAGCACTAAGAGTTCCTAAGAAAAGTAAACCTTGATGAGTTTGCAGAACTGTGCAACACTACGAAGTGGGAGCTTTCATGAAACAAATACCTGCCATTTCCACAGGAATATCCCTCATTAAGTTAGGGGTAGATTTAGCCAGGCGATGGTAGTGCACACTTTTAATCCCAGCCCTTGGGAGGATAGCCAGGACTACAAGAGAAACCCTGTGTCAAACCCCCTCTCCCCAAAAAAAAGAAAGAAAAAAGAAAAGGGTAGCTGGCCCCAGTAATGTAGACTTGTGCTCAACTACTTGGTGGCTGAGACAGGAGGATAGAAAGTTGAAGGCCTACCTCAGCTACGAAATGAGTTCAAGGTTGGCCTGGACAGCCTAGTGTGAGAGTGACTCTAGAAAGTAAAGCACAGCTGGGAATGCAGCTGAGTGGTGGAGCACTTGCCTGGGGTCAGGCTGCCCACGGCTGCGTCTCCAGTACTCTGAGGAAGGAAGGAAGGACAGAGGGAGGCCAGGGCCAAGTGTAAGTTGTACGAGTTTTACAGAACACTTCAAAGACTTAGGACATCTCCTGAGCAGCTAATACCTTCAAAGATCAACTGAGGAAGTGTACCCACCTTTAAGTAGGTATTTGAACATTATGTTCCTAAACAACTAGTAGCATCAGAAAGCCTGTGTAGTGCTGGAGAGATGGCTCAGAGGTTAAGAGCACTGGCTGCTCTTCCAAAGGTCCTGAGTTCAATTCCCAGCAACTACATGGTGGCTCACAACCACCTATGATGTGATCTGATGCCCTCTTCTGGCCTGCAGGTGTACATGCAGATAGAGCACTGTATATATAATTAACTAATTGATTAATTAATTAAAAAAGAAAGAAAGTCTGTGTACCGTTGACCGTAGGACTCCCCTCTGTCTTTTTACTGCTATTAGAAAAAGGTGCTGGGAGAAGAGCCTTCCCCGCCATCTTCGCTGCCAGCCATCACGCCAGTCTGCTGTTCTCCAGGGCACAGTTACACTTGGGAAGGGGAAGCTTGGGAGTGAGTTCTGTCCTCACCCAAAAGCATTTACTAAAGATGCAGTGGAATAGTTTTCTTTCCTCTTTGAAGAGGTACGCTATGGGGCTCTTTTTTTTTTTTTTTTTTTTTTTAAGATTTTTATTTATTATGTATACAGTACTTCACCTGCGTGTACACCTGCACACCAGCAGAGGACATCAGATCACTTTATAGATGGTTGTGAGCCACTATGTCTGGAAGAGCAGCAGTGCCCTTAACCTCTGAGCTGTCTCTCCAGCACTACACAGGCTTTCTGATGCTACTAGTTGTTTTCAAGACAGGGCTTCTCTGTGTAGTCCTGGCTGTCCTGGGCTCGATTTGTAAACCAGGCTGGCCTTGAACTCACAGCCTGCCTCTGCCTCCTCTAATGCTGAGATTACAGGTGTGTGCCATCATACCTGACTCTCTGTGGGACTCTTTTTTTTTTTTTTTTTTTTTTTTAAGATTTATTTATTTTTATGTATATGAGTGCTCTATCTGCATGTACACCTGTGTGTCAGAAGAGGGCAACAAATCACATTATAGATGGTTGTGAGCCAATGTATGGTTGCTGAGAATTGAACTCAAGACTTCTGGAAGAACAGCCAGTGCTCTTAACCACTAAGCCATCTCTCCAGTCCCACTGAGGGACTCTTAAGTCAAAACTATGAAGTTCTGTGTGAAGGCAGGTGGCCAGCATTCCATAGCCTATGAATGGATTCCACAAAGTCAGGAGATGATGTGTTCTAAGGGAGGCTACCAGGACTAGCTATAGGGATCAAAGGCCAGAAAAGATGTCTAAGAAAAATCCAGTAAACATTTTTTGGTTGGTTGATTGGCTGGTTGGGTTTTTTGTTTGGTTTGGTTTTGATTTTGGTGGGGTTTTTTTGTTTTGGTTGGTTGGTTGGGTTTTTGTTGTTGTTGTTGTTGTTTGTTTGTTTGGCTTGCTTTTGGTTTTTCAAGACAGGATTTCTCTGTGTAGCCCTGGCTGTCCTGAAACTCACTTTGTAGACCAGGCTGGCCTTGAACTCAGAGATCCACTTGCCTCTGTCACCCAAGTACAGGGATTAAAGGGCATTGCACCATTGGTGCCTCTGCTGTGGCAACCACCACTGGGCTGTAGTGTTTCTGAGGAAAACTCCTGTCAACAATGTTAGACCTGAGGTGCCATTGCTCAGTTGGACTGCAGATAAGTAATACTGTACCCAAACCCAAAAACTAAATGTCCATCCGTAACCCCCAATTCTCGAAAGATGGGAGATTGTGTGAAACTCATACACCTCAAGTTCTGTGACAGCTCAGCAGGGACCAGCCCTGGGATCTGCGTGAATATCCCAAAGTCCACAACTTGGGGCAGCCCTCAGTTACCTAACTAGGGATAGTTAACATGACATGGCTAAAACAATACACTTGGGGGCAGGAAGAATGGCTCATTGGTTAAGAGCATTGGCTGCTCTTCCAGAGCTCATGAGTTCAGTTCCCAGCAACCACATGGTGGCTCATAACCATCTATAATGAGATCTGGTACCTTCCTCTGGTGTGCATGAAAACAGAGCTCTCAAATACATAAAATCAGTAAGGGACACTAGTAGTGGGTGAAGGATGCATACTGAGTCTTGGGCCTCATACTCAGGGTTAGGGTTAGGGTTAGGGTTAGGGTTAGGGTTAGGGTTAGGCATCCTATCAAACCTGTGCACTGCCACTGAAGCTACACTTCAGCCTCAGCGAGAAGTCGTTCTTTCGTGAACCTCTCTTAGAGGGACATCGTGTTAGCTGCAGTGGGGCCTGTAAAACAGCCTTCAGCATTGCTACCATGTTCACAGTTCAACATTTGCATCAGTGTTATATATGATGAGGTCTTTTCTTGTCATCTCATGGACAACAGGTTTATCCAGCTGGCTGTGAACTGGGAAATGTGATATCTGGGTGCACACAGATGTTGAACACCCCCATAGCTTCCCAGCGAAGTTGCTGTAGAGCCGCTCTCATTGCTTGCTTGTACTCAGTGCTTCTGCTCCTTCCCCCATATATATGAGTTAAAGATGCACACGATTCTGTCTACCCTTTTTTAATTTTAAATTTGTTGACAAATACAGTAATGATCTTAGGATAAATATTATACTATTTTTACCCTAGTTGCTAAGTACTAAGAAAGCCTGGTGTTCTAAATTGAATGTATCCATGACAGTCTTGGTCACTGATTTATCAATACATGTTAAAGTAGTTTATTTCAGGCTGAAAATTAAATCTTTTTTTTTTTTTTTTTTTTTTGGTTTTTCGAGACAGGGTTTCTCTGTGTAGTCTTGGCCATCCTGGACTCACTTTGTAGACCAGGCTGGCCTCGAACTCACAGCGATCCGCCATCTTATTAAAGTACAGGTACAAGTAACCTTTTAATTCTTAACCTTAAGCTCATCTCAATAAGTCCTATTACCATGTAACTTTAAATGATATTTATAGAGGACAGACTTATGTGGGTTTGTTTTGTTTGTTTGTGGGTTTTTTTGTTTTTTGTTTTCCCCTGCCTCATAAGATCTCTCATTAATCTCTCAAATGGAGAGTTACATCTCAGTGATGAGACTAATAATTGCTTTCTTCCTGAGGTTGTTAAGCTTGGGATAGTGTTCATGGGCTTATGGGGATTTGTTTTGTTTGCTTGCTGTTTGGTTTCAGTTTGGATTTTTACTTGGTGTGGTATGGTTTTTGTTTTGTGATACAGCCTTGCTCATAGCCTGAACTGGCCTGGAACTTGCCTCCGCCTCCCTAATGCTGCGATTATAGGTGTAAGCCACCGCATCTGGCACGGGATACTGTTTTTGTTTATTGATTGTTTTCTTTTCTCATAGAAACTCTAGGAGATTTAAATCCCATGTAATTTTTGAGGATCATAATGAAAGCAATTTTTGCTTAGCCTGTGATATTGACTGTCTCTGTGCACACGTTTCAGAAGCTTCTGAGACTACTGTCAATCCCTATTTAATCTGTCCTGAAACAAGGGTTTGTATAAACATTTATTTATGTAATGATATCTGACTGAGTCTTTTCTCCAAGATGATACTTTTTTGAGTCCAACAGAACTGAGAGTTAGGGAAACATTAGTAACTGGTGCTCCTGCCGCTGGCAGGCAGCTGCCCAGTAGAGGGCAGCACTGCTTTTGGATCCACTCTGGAACCCTGTGGCTCTAGGAGCAGAGTCTCATTTGAAAACAAATGCATACCTCTGTTGATATTACACAGAGAGCCGGTGTAAATATTTCACAAGTAACCAGACTGCAGAGCTCATTTTTCCATTGAAACATTCTGTATTTAACTTTGGTTTAATTTCTCCATTTGTAAGGTAATACCCTATAATGCCATGGTTTACTAAGAATAAATGGACGTTTTCAATGTTAAAAATAACAATGAGAGAAAATTTCTCTGGGTAGACAGTTTTGTCAGGGAGCAATGAAAAGGGGTAAGAATCGGCTTTACTGTGTGATGCCTCTTGTTAACACTGACTCTCCCGACACCCCACCAAGCAGGCAGACCAGGAATGCTGTGGAGGGACAGGGTGCTGTGTTTTCTTAGGGAAATGTACTTAAGTTTTAGCTCTTCTGCATGAAGAATGCATCCTTGAGCTGGTGGGCAGGTGATTTTTACACTACTCTCGTGGTTAGGCCAGGACTCCACAGTCTAATGGACGCCCATCCTCCTCACTCTTCTCACCTGTGTGTGAGAGACACGCGTCACTAGTGTGCCAGGTTTTAAAGCACTTGTCTTCGATAAATACTCTGTTTTAATCTCTTGTAAATTTTTCCTTCCTATTAGTAGTATAATGGACTGAACTTAAAATACAATTTTATAGCAGCAAAGTGGGATTCTTGGCAACATACAAAATCTCTGTCTGTTAAAAATGTCCTACTGTATTAAGCCAAGGCAGTAAAGATTTACAATTTTGAATCCTTTGGAAGATAATGCTCCAAATCACCATGCTTTGTATTGATGTTTAGGGCCTCATTCAAGCCAGGCTTTCTTACATATAATGACTGTGCGACTTCATTACGCATTTGTCAACTTTGGACTAATTATTTTTATACAACGAGGGCAGGGCAGTGCATCCTGTGATCGTCTTTCTTACTAATAGGATTCTGTCTGCTTCAGCAGGCAGTAATTGAAGGCTTCATGTCCAGAGTCAGAGAAAAAGTTTAGGCTGAGTGGGCCATTGTCACAGCTTCTGATAACCAGTAGAACAGAAAGCGGGAGAAAATTGAACTCAGAATAGAAAATCAGAGAGCCGGAAGACTGTCCAAGGGAAGAAAAAGCATGTCGCCAAGCTGTTGTTGGGTGCAGCGAGTCTGCCTCTGCATCAGGAACTCGCGTTTGTGGGAGCTCTGAGGTGGGTGCAGCCTCTTGGAGAGACTTGCACTGCTGAATTTATTCCTTAGAACAGCTGAGCTGTGGTGCTTCCTTTCTTTGAGGAGAGGGGAGCAGTTATGGTCCATAGCCAGCTTTTCACAAATGTAAATGAACTGCAGACAATATATTTATCCAGAATTTATTATCGTGTGATCAGTTTCATCATTCCAACAATAGTTAAAAATTAACTTTTGAAAAGAGTGAAGCTTTTTTTTTTCTCATTTAGGACACAACATGAGCCTTTTTCTTGACTGTTAAGGATTTAAGCAAAGATTAAATATCAATTGCTAGAGATAATAGGCAAGACATTTAGTAAAATGGCATACAGCTGCATCCCAGCCGTTTGCCTTCTCAGCCAGTGACTATAAACAGTGAGTGCCTAGTGTTGGGGTAGCATGGAGCCGTCTTGCGCAGGCCATGGTCTCTGCTGCTGTCACACTTGTTCTCATTTGTGGTTCTCAGGCTTGCTCGTCTCCCGGTGTCCCTCCCTGCTACAGCTCCATTCAAAAAGACTTTATATGCTTCATTCGTGGTAGCTTTGGAAGGAGTAGATAGACGGCACTTAAAAGTGTTTAATCTGTAAGAGTAAGAATTAAAAATATGACAGAGAGTTAAGCCAGGGTGCTTTGACTTACAGTGTATACAAGGTAAGCATGGAATTTTGAAAGGACAAAATCCTCCTTAAGGTTTCCAGCATCATGGTAGGTTAAACACATGCGGGGTAACCTGAGGGATCATCTGCTGACAGGGTATACTTTGGCATCTGTTGAGAGACTGTGTGTGACCTGGATTCATAATGCCTGCTCTGCCATACACTGGCCCTAGGGCCCAGGTAAGTGTTTCCAGGCCTGTGGGCCTCAGCCCCCTCAGCTCTGTCAGCCCCCTCAGCTCTGCCTAGGTCGGATGAAATGAGCGCCTCTAGTCACATGATATAAACAGTAGCTACTTTACCGTCACCCGAACTTCTATCTCCTGTCAAACTATCACAGTAGGACCATGTTTGAGGCCAAGTACTGAGGACCTGTCACCCATCACACTTAGCATCTATTTACAAGATTCCTAACTATTGTTTGTTAGCTAGTATTGTTTCCATAACTATAAATGTATGCTATAACATGTCCTGTTCAGCCTGTTTGGCTTAGTAACTTTGGGGAGTGGCTTTGCCTTCCACAGAGCCAACGAAGCCAGTTGTAATCATGCTATGTTCCAATTAAATCCATTCTCTTTGAACTGTGAAGTGGGTGTGTTGGAACATCTGATCTCCTGGTCCCTGCTTTAAAGCATCACTTCCAGGCTGTGTGCTGCCTTTAGACACAGCTGCCCGCCTAAGGGACGGCGGCGCGCTCGGTTGCTAGGGTGCTTGCTTAGCGCTCTGCCACTGAAGTCTAAGCAAACACCTCTGCTTTCATGTTCCTGGTCTTTCAGGCCCTGGGAGTTTTGTAACAGGATTTGAAAAACATGCCCAAGATACTAATTTTAATCTCTGTAAATGTACTGACATTTGTCTTTGCCTCATCAGTGTTATTGTGACACAGAGTTTTTAAAGCTCTAAGTTTTTAATGAAGAGACATAAAATGTGCCTTGGGGCTGTGCAGTCCTGAAACTCACATGGCCCTTTGTGTTCCTATTCAGGCATAATCTTCTCTGAGGTCCCAAGGCACAAGTGTTAAGTAAATAAAGGGACTAAGAAGACTGTTGTTTACATAACTATAGCCCTGTCAGAAATAGAGATCTCTGTTGAAATATTTGTTGAATGAATTACAAGTATGGTGGCCAAATCTGTGGAGAGAGTCGGTAGATGAGTGGGAGTATAGAGCCAGTGTACCCTGGTGACTGGGTTAGCCAACTATAGAAATAGCTTTTCTTTTATGAAGCTAAGCGGCCTTTAAAGTTAGACAAAGAGGCTGGGGAGAAGGCCCAGTGGTTGAGCACGCTCACTGACTCCCCAGAGGTCCTGTGTTCAATTCCTGCACTGGGTGATTCATAACTGGCTGTCTTCAACTTTAGGGGACCCCACCCCCTCTTCTAGATTCTGTGCCCCCCACACGTACAGACACGCGCATGTATACATAAAGATAATTCTTAAAATTTAGACAAAAGAAATGCATGAATCTGTAAGAGGTGAGGGGGAGGCATGTATTCTCACTGAGGGAAGATGGAGGTGTCCAGAGTGCCTAACCGCTTGTGTGTTTATACAAAAAGCAGACAGATAATGGAAGGCTTAAAAGACCTCCTTAGGAACATGGCTGTGGTTTACACTCCTAAACAGGTTTGCCTCTCTGTAGGAACTATCTTTCCAGTTCCTGTAAGTTTTCAGTATGTTTGAAGGCGCGTAGGAAATGGTTGGAATGATTGCTGGCTTGCTTTGCTAATGAGCCATTAGCTAGCATTTTGCTCTGTGTTGTCACAAGTGCTGTCAATATTTTCATCCAAGTAAGAAGAGTATAGTTGCTTTGTTTTTGTTGAATTATTCTAAGTGTTGAAGAACTAATTTTCATCATTCTCTTTAGGCCAAACATGGCTTGTTAGAATTTTAAAAAGAAAAAGAATCTAATGTGTTAGGTAAGATCTTGATGTCATTTTTAAAAACCCAAAAAAGAAATTACTTTTCATTTAAAGAGAATCTGCTTCCTGCTTAAGTGGCTAATATTTTAATTAAGTCGGGAGTGAAGTTTTTCTGAGTGTCTCCTGATAAACTCCTTCTTTTATGTTGATGGTAATTAAACAGATCCCTGAGGACACCGCAGGCTCTGTTCGAGGCCCATGCTAATTGTCAGACATGAGACACTGACCAGTTGGTTTGCTCTTGAATAGTCCGCAGCATGCTGTCAGCTCGGCAGTTTTATTTTTATGTATTGTGAGCTGTTGTCAGGGCTAACTGGGTGCCATTGTGGCTGAAGATGTTGCACAAATTGAGGCAGATGGCTCAGATTCAGACACGTGTCATCCACAGAGGGGAAAGGGGATTGGCCCTGCAAAGTGGGGTCACAGCAGGTCACAGACCTGCTCCACACTTGTTAGTGTTTTCAAAAGCTCATGTGCAGCAACTTTGTTTTTCTCCAGTCATCCCTGCAATCAGATTCCCTCCCCCCAAAATGTGCAGAACGTGGTCCATGAGGGGAAAATGGAAGCATAGATGGGGGCGTCAGTCTTTCTCCCAGTCTGAGCTCCACTGTGCATGCAGAATGAAGTAGCAGAACTGACAGAAGTTCATTGTGCCTCCAGCAGCTTTTCAGTCGATTGTGGTGTTAAAAGGCTAGTTTTGCTTTTAATTCCATGTAATTAGTAGGTTCTTCATGTCTTGGAATTTAGTAATAGCACATTAGATCTCAAGTTCCCTCTATTATATCCTAAAGCAAAAAGAAGGATCTAATGTCCTGAATATTAAATAGGGGCATGGGGTGGCACTTGGCTGTCATGTGACTTTGTCTCATGTCACTATTAACAGTAGAGATTGAATTTGAATATTTTACATGAGTGACTTGTCTGAGACTTAGGAAGAATTTTATAAGGTACATAAAATGATCTAACTTCTTACACAATTCTTTTCAGATAAGAGGAATTAAAATTCCAAGCTCTTTGAGAAAGGTACCTTTTCTTAGTATGTTTTAAAAATAAGAATATGGTGGCATATTTGAAACAGCCCTATGCATGGTAAAATGTGAATGAATGGGTGTGTCCGTGTCCTAAGTACATCAGGGCATGTGGAGAATGCCCACATGCATCTGCCATACAAACTAATAAGTAAACAGGCTTCCTTTTCTTGTTCTGTTTAAAAAAATGTGCTAGAGTGGCCTGTGTGTGGTAAGCTCGGGCTGGGCGGCTTATTGATTGTTCTAACGAATGCTTGGCTGTGGGTGTAAAGCAGTGAGGAACCTTCTATAAATTTCATTTAAAAAACAAAAGAGTTGCTTTAAGCCTGTTTGAACATATGCTGTCCCTTCCTTTTCCCCTCTCAGGATAAAACGTCTCTGTTTTATTTTTTCTTGCAGGTTTGCAGCTAAAACTGTGCACAGTGGGTCGCTGATGCTAGTCACTGTGGAGCTGAAGGAAGGTTCCACAGCCCAGCTTATCATAAACACCGAGAAAACCGTGATTGGCTCTGTTTTGCTGCGGGAGCTGAAGCCTGTCCTGTCCCAGGGGTAACCTGCTTGCATCTGGACGTTAGACTCTGGCACACAACAGAAGTGCCTGGCATCCACTGCTGCCGCCTTTCATTTATAGTAACAGCCCTTCCATCTGGCAGCGGGGGAAGAGCGCACTCTTGACATTCTTGTCTTCTGCTTTAGAATGCTGCTCTGTATCTATCATGTATGCGGTCCTTCCCCTCTTCGCTTTGCTAACCAAAGAACATATATTTTACTGTCAGCCTCTCAGCTCCTGGGTCCACGCGGCATTTCCCCTGCCCTCCGACTTCTTTTGGCCTCATCTTCCTTCTGGTTTTTGAGAATGATGGACGTGAATCAGATACCGAAAGTGCATTGGGACTCATCCTTTCTACAGCAGTAAGCAAGCGTCAGCGAGGAAATCATCTAAATGGCCTCCCAGCTTGGTATATGAAAAGGAAACAGCATACTTTTATAAATTAAATGCAAAAAAGAAAAGGCCTCTGCGAAAATCCCATTCTTTGAACTTCCTGATATTGTAATTGGTCATTGACAATTGTCATCATGAAAAATAAGATAAATAAACTAGCATATAAATAGCATTTGCCTCTCCTGACCCTCACTGGGTGAACTTTTTTATTCCAAGGTTTCTGGTCACACTAGGGCTTAGTTAATGAGAGAAAAACTCCTCCCAACAAGGCATAGGGTCTTGTTGGGTTTTGCGTTTCTGTTAGCTTCTCAGAGATGGCTTTCACTGAGCAGCCTACTCTGGCCTTAAACTTGAAGTGCCCCTGCCTCTGCTCCTCAGTGGCATGACAGGCATGCATCAGCACACTGCGCTCTCAGAAGTAGGGAGATGCTGTAATTGTGCTGGTGACTGCTTCAATAGCAAAACAAAATCCAGCGAGGAACGGAAAGCATCCCTTCCTGCGGATTTAATCTCGGCAGAGATCTGATCTGACTACTGGGTGGCTGCACCTGCTAAGGAAAGCCTGCATTTCATTTTCCCTTTAAAAATCTTGGTGCTCAACTTTTATCAAAACTAGCTAGTACACAATTGCTTATATGTTATCTAAAATTGTATGATATATATATGTGTGTGTGTGTGTGTGTGTGTGTGTGTGTGATTGTACCTATATGTGTATTTATATTAGCATCTTTCTATATGTTATTTGCTAGTTTAGGTAAAAAAAACCATCCTTACCAAATTGTTCTGTATAAATCAGGAAACTTTTGTAATGCTTTTATATTTTGTTTTTGTTGCTGCTGTTATTGAGACAAGCCCTGGCTGGCCAGGAACTGACTGTGTACACCAGGCTGGCCTCAAGCTTGCTGTGATCCTCCTGCCTGCTCCTCCCAGGCATTGGGTTTACAGATGTGTAGCAGCACGCCTGGCTGGCACGCACTTTATTCCCAGGAGTAGGGAGGCAGAGGGAGATGTATGTCTGTGAGTTTGGGGCCAGCCTGGTCTACATAATAAGTTCCAGGTTGAGGTGTTTTAGTGACCTTTCTAAGATAGACTGTGCCATAGCAGTAACGTACTAAGCATGTTCTCACTGTGCCTCACTGGCTGCCTCGCTACTCCTGGGCTCCGCTGATCCCCCACATCAGACCCCAAAGCAGCAAGGACTGCAGCCATGCGCCACCAAGTCTGCCGACTATCATTGTAATTGATATTTATTATTTTAGTTCTGTACAGGTATGAGGTCCCCCTGGAGCCACCTGGTACAGGTGCTGGGGATTGAACCCACGTCCTCTGGAAGAGCTGTGTGTTTCCTTCACTGCTGAGCTCCAGCATATGAATGATTTGTGAAAGAAAACTGGAGGGGTTACCTGGAACATGGAGCATACATAAGAGCTTAGTATGAATGAAATATGCTCAAATCATATTAAGAAGAGCACACAGGCTGAGGGAGACTACATCGTCTACAATGAAGAGGTGAAACAAGATGCTTAAGATTTTCCATTCTTACTCAGAATACACCTCCAGTCTCAGCAAAGCTGATGTAGGAAGATTGCGGTGACTTCAGGCCGAAAAACAAAAACATAAATTTCTGCTCCCAAAATAGAGCAATGACTCAGAGTAAAGAGAACAGTCACATGTCATGTGTAGCTTTGGTGCTGTAAGATTTTTGTCCCTCAGTGACATCATACCCGCATTATTTTGTGTAAGAACACACTGTGTGTGCACAATGATACAGCATTTCTCAGAACACATCTCTGTTGCTAAGCAACACCTCACCACGTTGCCCTGGATGCCCATGTTGTCTTTACTCTGGGACCTTGTGTGAGGTAGTGGTCCTGACTTGCAAAATTCCCTCTGTGGGCTGCAGTCCCTCAGCATCCCCATTGGGAACCTGGCTTCTCTGGCCTTCAGAACCTTCACTATCTACTTAGTAACTTTTGGGGACTTGAGGCTGTTTTTCTAGAGGAGAGATTGCTGTCATCAGTCTCGGGGAAAGTGCAGGTTACAGTATAGAAAGGTTCTTTTGGGTTTTTATTTTTGTTTTTTGGGTTGTTTGTTTGGTATTTGGTTTTGTTTGTTTGGGGGTGGGGTTGTTTCTTTTGAGACAGGGTTTCTCTGTGTAACCTTCCTAGCTGCCCTGGAATTCTCTTTGTAGTCCAGGCAGGCCTCAAACTCACAGATATCCTCATGCCTCTGAGTGCTGGGATTAAAGGTGTGCGCCATCATGCCCAGTTTATAGAATGGTTCTTATTTTCCTTAGGGACCACATTGTTGAAAAGAAGTCACGTACTTATATTTTTAGCTGAGAGTTTCTGTAGGGCTTTATTTCTGAATCAGTTACTTTTGGCTCCCAGTTTCCGTAAAGTCTGTCAGAGCCAAGGAGATAGCTCGCAGAGGTTCTCAGCCATGGGTCATGACACCTTTGAGGGGGTCAAAGGTTCTTTTCACTGGGGTTTCTTAAGATGATCAGAAAACAGATATTTATATTACGGTTCATAACAGTAGCAAAATTACAGTTATAAAGTAGCAACAAAAATGATTTTACGCTGGGAGGGGGTGGTCACCACAACATGAGGAACTGTGTTAAAGGGTCACAGCGTTAACAAGGTTAGGAACTGGTGGCTGGAGAGGTGGCTCAGTGGCTAAGAGCACTGTCTGTTCTTCCAAAGGACCCAGGTTCAGTTCCCAGCACCCACATGGCAGCTCACAACTGTTTGTAGCTCTAGTTCTAAGGGATCTGACCCCCTTATACCAATGCACATAAAATAATAATAATAATAAAGTTAATTTTTTTAAAAGGTTGGGAACCACTGGCTTGGTGGTTAATAACACTGGCCTCCCAAGCCTGGGGACCTGAGTTCCAATTCCTGGAACTCACTCATGCCTGTAATCCCAGCACTCATGAGGCAGAGGCGGGCAGATTGCTATAAGTCTGAGGCCAGCCTGGTCTACAAAGTGAGTCCAGGATAGCCAAGGCTACAAAACCCTGTCTTGAAAAAACAAAGAATCTGCTTCAGTAGCACATAGCGATAGCCCAGCGCTCCTGTGTGCCAAATAGGAGGTGAAGGTAGGACAGTCCCCTGGGAATTTGCGGGCCAGCTAGCTTGGAGCACCCAGTGAAGAGGCAGAAACAAGGTGGAAGCAAAAACCAGCTCCCAGAAGCTGTCTTCTGACTTTCACATGCTCACTGCCCTGGAATATGCGCCACACCCCAACACACACACACACACAGTGTGTCATATATCTTGACTGGTGATTGATGTGGGAGCCCCTTACCCCCCACCCCCACCCCACTGCACACAGTAGCACCCCTAGGCAGGTGGCCCTGGGATGTATAAAGAAGAAGCCAGTAAGTGTGGTTCCACATCCCTGCTCAGCTCCTGCCGCCCATGCTCCTGCCCCGGCTTCCCTCCATTGCAGACTCTGGTCAGAACGTTTACCTTCCGGAGCTACTTTTTGTTCCGTGTTTCATCACACCATGGAAAATAGCCTGGAACACAGCGTTGTCTTAATATAGGTTAGCTCAATAAATAGTGTGAACCAGTTGGTCATAACAGGGTGTTTATACTGTAACCTATGAGCCAAAGTCATTTAGCCATTCATAGTTTAATATTATTAAGATATTTCCACATAAATGAAACCAGAAAATGACAGGTGTCCCGAGCTTCAGGTGTTTTTCTTTTTGTGACAGTGCTCTTGAGTCTTTGACACATGTTTCTTTTAACTTGGTCATAACTGCGTACCTTTAAACTGTTCCATTGAGCTAGATTAGTCAATGCTGAATTCTTAATTCTAGCTGTATTTTATTTCCTCATTTTAATGTTCACTTTAAGGGATGTTTTATGTACACCCATCTTGAAGGATGATGCTCAGAGTGTAATTCATACTAAGTTTCATGTTTGGTGTCATTCTATTTCTTCCTCCCCTCCCCCACCCCAGTCATCTGCAGACATAACTAGATAACTACCGAGCTTGCCCGACAGCCTGTGCTTCCATTGTTGAGAATGTACTGGTGATATCCCAGAGAAGATGAGAATTCAGAATGCCAACAGAGGGGGGGGGAGTTAAAATTGGACCAGCTGAAAGAAACCTAAGGTCTTTCGCCTTCTCGTCTCCTTCTCTGCCATCTCTGATCTTAAAGCAAACTAAAAGGGAAGAAAATGCTCTGCCCTGTGACCTGGCACAAAACTAAACAACCTCATCGCTCGCTCCTTTGTCTGTCAAAAGACTGCTCTGAGATTCATCAGACACACGGTAAAGCTCTTAACACATGCACACACACCTCTCCAAGAAACCCAGGCTTGTTCTGGCCAGATGGCGCAGCACGTAAAGCTACTATCCATCAACCCTGGGACCCAGAGTGGGAAGAGAGAACCAATTCTTTTCATGAAAGGTTCCTCAGACTTACACACAGTGACACATCTGTACACACATCCACATAAATAAACACATACAAGGAAGAAAAAGAGGGGCTGGAGAGATGGCTCAGCAGTTAAGAGCACTGGCTGCTCTCCCAGAGGACCCAGGTTCAAGTCCCAACACCCACATGGGAGCTCACAACTGTCTTTAACACCTGTTCCAGGGGATCCGATACCCTCATACAGACATACCATAATCCCAGTAAAGAAATGGCACCGAGAGCTTTCCCCCAGATTAGTGAGCCCTAGGTGGCAAACGTCATTTCTTCCAAACTAGGTGCTAAGGCACCTTTACCTGCACAGGAGTCGGACCGAGCTGGTGTTCCATCAGTGGTGGGCTTGTGTCAGCGACTTCCTCACCTGCTCATCCCTTTGAACCCTCTCCCTGCTTCCCTCTGCCTTCCACCTTGACTGTTACTGCAGAAAGTCCCCGTGGTCACTCAATATTTTCCTGGTTTGGAAGAGAAGTAGATTTATCACATAATAGTTTAATTACAGGCTGAGAAGGACTGAGACGGTAACTAACAGAAAAGCCTGTCCTTGCATGGACCAGAGGACTCTTCTGGGTCTTCACAAAGTCACCATCCCTGGTGTCTGGCTGACAGGGTTCACTACCAACTAGCAGTGCTTTTGTTCTGTTTAAGTCATTGCTTTCTGGTTTTGGTGGGTTTTTTGGTTCTGGGTTGTTGGGTTTTTTTGTTTGTTTGTTTGTTTTTTGCATTTTGGGGTTTTTTGTTGTGTTTTTCTTCCCTTCTGTCACTGTATCATAGACTGAAGAAAATTCTATGATCTGACTGCTGGTCATTTGAACAACAGACTTGGAACAGCCGTGAAGGCTGAGGTCACTGGAGATCTCAGCTGAGGCAGTGGCCTGGGTCCTGAAAGTGACGTGGGATTTAGGAGAGAAAGGGGACTCTCCAGGAATGGCATAAGAAAGTAGTGGTCTCCTCTAAGGCATTTGAAGATTTTAAAGCCTTCATACAGGGAGTAATGTTGACCAACGTGCCAGAGAATTATATTCCTTTCTGTCTTGCCGAGCCCCTTCCACCCGCCTCCAGTGGATCCCCAGTGGCCTGTGGAAGCTTAGAGAAGGAGGCATGGCGGCTACCATCCATGCTGGGCTGTGAGGCTCTGCCAACAGTGGCCATCAACCCAGTCAGGGGAGAACCAGCCTCTGGGGTCTGACTTTCTGTTGGAGATCGATTGCATGTGCTTCCTTTGCCACGTTATTTTCTAGTCACCTTGTCTGTGTAATCCCTTGAACATCTGATTACTCTCTGACACAGTCACACTGAAGAGCCTAGGCCCTCATCTGAGAGCGTAGCTCAGTGTAAGGACTTGCTTAGCCTGGGCAAGGCCACACACTCAGTCCCCAGAACCAAGGGGGCGAAAAAAAAAAAAATCAAACTTGTCTTTTACAGCTTTGAAAACCAGACACATCAAAGGTCTAGATTTAAATACATTAGAACCTTGCTGCTGGCTGTGCACAAAGCTCCCAATAGGCTCCTTTACGTCAGGCCTGAGACTGCATACATGCTCATGGGTGCTTAGAGGGAACATGTCTTCACTCTGCTCAGCCCATCGTGGGATGCGATAGGATGGAGAGAACACATAATGGTAAGAGGAGATGAGCATCCTCAGATTGTATCTGATTTTGCCCACTAGACAGCCGCTTCTTGCCCCCCACTCTTTTCTTCAGAGCAGTATGGAGAGTGAGGACTCTTGTTTTCTGGTATGGCCCATGATCTCCATGGATGAGAATTGTTAAGATGCTAACTACTAAGCAATTACTGTGGGCCAGCCTAACCAAGTCACTTCTGTCACCTCCTCTAAGGCTCCAGGAACATTGTGGAAAAGGAGGCAGGAACTGTGTAAGAGCCAGAGGATGGGAGGAGGACTACAAAACGCCATCCCTAGACTAGACACAACTACTGCAACCATTAACATATCAACTGTAGTCACTGCGTTGGGCCTGCATAAGACCGGCACTATCAACACCCAGTCAAGGAAGAGGGAGGGGCTCCCAGGGCTGAACTACTGGCTACCAGTAGAGGCTGAGGTAGGAGGAACTAGCAGTCTTTAGTTATAGCCCCTCTGCTGAGCCCACCAGGCTCCAACAGGCAGCTTTAAGTTCATCACATACATGGCCCTGGTTAAGCTCGGGATAACAGAACAAAATGAATAAACTTCAACTTGATTACATATATGGAATTGTAAAGAAAAAAATTTTTGTTTTGTTTGAGACACAATATATCCCTTGTTGTCCTGAAAAAAAATACATATATATATTCATACATGCATGCATACATACATACATATGATGTAACCTCCAAAAAAAAGTGTTAAATTCTGCCATGGCTGAGCAGTGAAGAGTGAATGAAGGTAGACCCCCTCAGTCTACTGTGCCCCCACTTCTGGTGAGTTTGTTTTCTTACGCCTCTTCATCTTTGCTTATGAACTGTATATGGTACAAGGAACGGTTGCCAGGGGTTGTGGTGGGCAGCTGGAGAAGATGAGAAAGCCCCAGCATCCTTCCAACTTCTGTTTGAGTTTTGAGCTTTTGAAAAATGACGCTAGTGTGGAGGGCCTCGTGGTGGCATCACACAAATCTCCACCACCCTCCTGGGGTGCTCTTGGCTTGACCTCGGCGTCTCCATTCTTGGCTCAGGCTTCTTCAAGACTACCCAAGCCTAGATAGAAACATTTTGTAAACAAAGTTATGGACGCCTCAGATTTCTAATTGAAAGTAATCATGATTTCTATGTGGCGGCATAATTAGCTAAAAAAAAAAAATGTTATTTGATGATTAAGATTCTGGAGTGAATTGTGTTCTTTGGGCCTTCGCTTCGTTCCCCCATCAGGGACTTGGTTTCGGCGGAGTGCAGCTGTTGGAGTTGATTTACAGAGCTGCGGCTGTGGCTGGTCATAAATAAATCCTCTTATATAGTTGTTATGAACACCTGTTAGATCATCTGTCAGCCAAGAGCTGTTCACATTTATCATGGCGCGGTAGTTATTTTACCCCAATCCATTTCCAACTGACTCAGCCTCCATCGCAGGCTTACTATTACCACACCATAATCGCTCCTTCCCACTCTATGTTACAACTTGCAGATAAAAGATTTCACTACTTGGCCAAATTTCATAAATAAAGGAGCAGTTCAGTGCAGTAAAAGTTTATTTTTGTCATCATTTGTCACCCCATTATTCTATAAATCAAGTGGAATAGCACTGTTGCCAGCTCAGGCGTTGCTGTCAGCCTCAGGCATGGAAATGGCCCGTTTCTTCCTTTTAGATGAGGTGACATGTCTTTCAGACTTAACTGGCTTATGGCTTTGTTTCACCCATTTTATTTTATTACCCCCTTCAGAAAAATCCTCGGGGAGCAGAGAGACTTAAGGAGTGGAAAGGAAACAGAAAACAGAGTGGAGCGAGCTGCTTAGTGGAGGGACGGGCATCACACATCCTCTGTCATTACAGGCTTGAGCGGCCCCCATTCTCCCATGCTGTGCACTTGGCCTTACATGCATTTCACAAACTTCCGGGGGTGGGGTATAGTCTCCACTTTGGAAAGACCAATGCAACGTGGAGTTAGCAGAGAATGAAACAGCCGATGTATATCCTTGGAGAGCTTGCTGTTTGACAGGCTCTATGCAAAGAAAAGACTTACAAGTTTGTTTTCCAAAACGCATCTGAAGTTCTGGACCGGAACTGCCCGACCCCTGGAGGCCTGTCAGCCTCGGTGCCCTGGAGGAAGTCGGGATTTACTAGCAAGTTGGAAACTCTACCTTGGGCCTGAGTTTGAGGAGGGCAGTGCCCCTTGGTTCAAGGGAGAGGACAGAGAAGCTGGAGGGCTGAAGTGATGATGAAGAAGGTTTATCATAGTTGAGACTTCTGAGTTGGTTCTAATTCCAGGTACAGTCTCCATAGCCATTATGTAGCTCATAAATTCAATAGAGGGTTTTACTGATTCTATAAAAATGACAGGAGGGGGTTTTATGTTGGAAGTTTCGTTAGTTGCTCTTCCTGTTTTATGTTGAAGTTCTCTGCCCATTATGTCATTAAACTCCTTGGAGTCTGAAGGGCTCCTGGGGACCCCCATGTCTTTCCTTCTACACACTTGACCAGGACAAATGTCAGCCCAGGCTCCCACCGGTCACCGTACACCTAGAGCCAGTAGCTAAGGAGCCCGGAGGCTTAGGCTGTTCAAATCTACTGTTTCGTGAGCAGTAGCTCAGGTCTGCACAGATGTACAGCGCAGAGCAGGACGGTCTAGAGTCGGGTAGTGGGCTCTGGTTACCAACATTCATTTTAACAAGAGTCCTTTAACCTGCTGGTTGAACTGCAAGAAAGAAGCTAAGAGCCCGAGGACCTGGGGTTTCTCTGCTTTGAGGAGCAGCCGTCTGGACCGTTAGATTCTCTGCTAACCATCACCCACTCCAAGCCCCTAGTCAAGGTCTATGCAGAGTCAACGTTAAAAGCTTAGAGAGTTCTTTTTGCTGTCTCTCTGACTTGGCCCTCCTCCTTCCTGTCTGGAAGGAGCAAAGGAGGCTTCCTGCTCTGGGAAACTTTTGCTCCCTCCAGATGTTTGTTCCAGAATAGCCACATGGAAACAGCAACTACTAAATCTCTGGCCAGAGTGCACCGAGGCCTTAATCTAAAGCCTCCCATCCCGCCAGCTGTCTGGCACTTGCTATTACAGGGCACCAACAGAGAAATGAGGCTGTGGCTTTATCAATGCACCCCGGGTGACAACTTGATTTTCTGCTTTCACCGCAGGCAGCAGCAGCCCAACATGATGGGGCTGTTAATTTGTGCATTTCATGGTGTCTGTCAGGGGGGGTTAGGGGAGGAGGGCTTCGGGGGGCGGAGGTTGGGGGTGGGAGGGAATGGAGCATGGCCCAGCCGAGGAAGCACCTGTCTGCATTGACGGCACAGAGCACTTCTTATTAGTGTGCAGGTCTCTAAATGCAGCCCCGGGATGACAGCCTGGCATCCCAGCACCCACACACTGTGACAGGCGCCGGCAGCCGGTCCCATTGTTTGCCCCTGATGAGCATGTCATTAATGGAAATGGAAGAAAGTGCGGACCACATCAGTATTCAAATAGCCTCTATTCTCTGCCATTCACCCGGCTGCCTCAGCCTGCCACAGATTTCCCTCTGTGAGCGCCTCAGACTTTTTTTTTTTTAAACAGATTTATTCCCATCGCATACAAATCCTTTCCATGTTGTTCCTGGTTTCTTCCAATCCTGTGTTTACACCCACCTCTTTAGGCTGGGATTTAGGGAGATCAAAGGAGATTTGGGTTCTAGTGTCTTGCAAAGGTCTAATTAGCAAACGCATGCTCTTTGCAGGCCAGGAAAATGCAAGTTGCCACTTTTGAAACCCATGTGCCTCCTTCCACTAGCAAGGTTCCCACTGCCCTGGCCACGGCTCATGAATAGCAGGGGCACTCCTGTGGTACGGCTGGCATAGGATACAGTCCTCTTCTGAAGCACACAGGAAGTTAAGCAAAGTGTCTAGGAGCACACTGGTTGGAAAGAGTCCTGCTTTACACACACTTGTTTACAGACTGGCTTGGTCCTGAATCCATGTTTCTGTCCCTTAGACCCTGTGTTGCTGTGTTTGCTTAATAATGTAATTAGTGCTCAGAGGGGGAATATTGACGCTGCCTGCAGTTACTGCTCTTCCCGGTGCGTTTCCAGGCCAGCCCTGCTGCCCATTTGGCGTTCGCATCACCTGGTTTTGTGTTCCCAGCCATGCACCTCACCTTCCTGCCCTGCACCTGTGAACCGCCTCCACAGCCCACCTCCACGCACAGCCCCACGCAGCCTAGCCCTGCGCCGCTTACACATTCGGGCGCAACGGTCTCCCTCGAAGGCAGCAGTGAAACCCACACTCCAGTCTCTCTGACCTTTCAGTAAAGACAGGTCAGCAGAACCGCTTGCCGCAGTGTTCCTCCCCCCCACCCCGTCCCCCCTCCCTCCGCCTCCCTCGACACCACCCAGCTTCTAAGCTGATCTGGCTGTGTTGCTGAAATGGAAGTCGGGGGCGGGAGTGGGGTGGGGTTGGGGTGGGGGCTGATATCTCAGTCCCGCCAGGCCCCCTCGTTAGCCTGGCTGGGGAGGAGGAAAAGCCCTCTTATTGAGCTCTTTTCTCCAGTACACTTGGTGTTAGAAGCCGGTGGTCTCACGCCCCGCCCCGAGCGCCCCACCCCCACCCCGCCACTTCCGTCCCCTCGCAGTGTATCTAAAGAACCTGAGAACAGATTCTCACATGTTTATCTGACAGAATGCCCCCATCCTTTCTCCGGAAGAAGCCCAGAGGTGTGATTACAGTTTAAAAAGTCAAGTCATAAATCGGGCATTTTCTACTCACTTGCTTTGCAGCATGGGGAATCCACAGAGGGTGATTTAAACGGGAAAAAGGGCTGGAAAAAAAAAAAAAAAAAGAGGCGGGTGGTGGTGGTGTGGAGCAACACTTTAGAGTTAGTACCAGTGATGGAAAACAAATTTCACATTTGATTAATTATTAAGGGGCCTGTTTAATAAAATATAGAGTGTTTTGTCTCTCTGCAATCCTTACATGACCCAGGCGCCCTGTTTTGGAGGAGAGCAAAAAGCTATTGAGGCGTGACAATAAATTTTGTCCCCAAGGGTTTTTTTTTCCCCCCCAGAAATGGCCACAGGGCCATCCTGACAGATTTAAGGCAGGAATCCCACAGCTGTCACTGAATGTGTCAAACGCGGTGGCTTCCTTTGGCAAGTCACAGTCACCAGCATTGCCCAGATGTGCAGAGACAGATTCACTGGCCTCGGAAGAAGCTGAGTGTTTATGCTGGCATCACTTCTTTATTCTTCTCAGGGGATGATTTCCCTAAAAATGCCCCACTGGAGCCTAGCGTTCTTGATAGCTGGCTGATTTCAAGATCAAAAAGCCGTCCAGGAATTTTGTTCATTAAATACAACACTGGAAGTCCCACACAGTCCTTCGTCTTGCTTGAATTTCAGCGAGACTGTTGAGGTCTAAGAGGAAATATCCTGTCGGAAAAAACTGGGTTTCTTCTTCCTCCATAAAAATTGTATTTTATTTGATTTAGAAGGTTAGAATTTAATCCATATGGCTGCATAAACTCAAGCTTGTTTAAAGCCAGTGCCATTTAATTAGCAATGAATGCCTACAGGAAAGGAACTCGAGTGAACATTCAAAATTGGGATTTGTTACATTGCTTCTCGCCATTTCATACGCTGTCCAGACATGACACAGGAAGCGCTCAGTCAGACTGGCATATGTCTGGCCTGGTGCTACTTTACAGCCATCCATTGTCTCTACCTACGTCTGCAAGCGTCTTGCCTTGTGTTCCTCTGGGTGAGGTAGCATCGAGTGCCACCTTCGGCTCCTTTCTGACACTTGGTGGGAAAGGACAAGGTCTCCCTTGTCCCCTATATGGGGCCTGTGTAGATGTCACAGGCTGTCCCCAACAGGGCTGACAGAAGTCACAGCCACAGGCCTTTAATCCAGGCCTGCACGAGGTGTATCCATAGCTTAAATGTCCCATCGTTGCTACATAGTTTGAAAGTAGTGTCATAGAACATTCTGGAAGGAATTCCATAGCTATCCATCTGCAAATATTTTCACTCTCCCAGCAGTGTCTACTTACAAATGGTAAGTTCAGCATGGGAAAAACATTGCCAAGATGAGATGAGGTGGGAGGGGACAACCTGCTCTTCAAGCAGTTACCAATCTCCACCCCTGGCTACATGCTGGAAGGAGCTCAGTGGAAGGCCACATGGCCTGAGACTCCACTGCTGTTCTTTCCGGCCTTGGGAAGACCACCTCTGGACCAAAACAAAGAGATGCCGTTCTTCTCTTTGAAGCCCCGGAAATCAGAAAAATTTATAAGAACATTCATATGGGAACGGGAAGAAAATATTGAAACCTCTTGTCGTTTTCTTCTTTATCTCGTGCTTCTAAGTATATTCTGTATGCAGCTAATATATTGGTACAGAACAGCCATAAATATTCAAGTGTAACTAGTGAGCCATGTATGTAATTAGTAATACACTATAAGTCATAATTCAGGTTAAATAGACAGCCACTATTATACATCACAACTTGCAAGCAACTGTGCAGTTGGCTCTTCATTCAGAACTTCCCTGGAGACCACAGGCGCCCAGAAGACGTTGCTCTAACTGCTAAGACGTAGAGCCCAGGACAGTGTTTGGAGAACCTGCTTATTTTTCCCATACCTGAGAGACCCGCTCTGTCAGAACGCCAGGAAGCGTGTTCTTCTCAGACCGTAATGAAACTTCTGTTAGTGTCTTCCACCTGTGACTCTATTTTCCTCAGGGCCATTCATTTAGACAAAGAACAGAGCTCAAGGGAAGGGAGGAGATGCCCTCCTAGGCGGGTTCACCAGGCACGGGTTCACAGTGAGGCCCTGGTGTGTGTGTGTGTGTGTGTGTGTGACTGTGGGGAGGTGGGTTGGCATCTGGGCATACCTCATTAGGAGTGAGGAATGACTCATGACTCACGAAAGGTCATTGCCTACTGAGGTAGATAAATTAACCTCAGCAGAGTTGAAGAACCTATTTGGCAAAGAAGTTTTCATTAAATCAGAGATTTTATGGCTTCTATTTTGTTGCATAGGAGAAAAGAAATAATTAGTAATTGACAAAGTAAGTGCAGGGAATAAAGAAGTGTAATGTTATTCTAATAGGCCCTTGTCTTGGTCTTTAAGTTTTTACTCGCAGGCCGCATTATTTCTTAACTCAGATGTATAAAAATCACACTGAGAAAGTGGAACCGATTGCAGTTAAACAATCGAGGGGAGCACTAACCAATAACGGGCAAGGCTTTAAAGTGCCATAAATATTGGCCCTCTTTATCGCGCTTGATTTTTGATGATTCCCATAACCCGTCGGTTAATATACCCACATTCCTGGCTAATGCGCAGTGTGCGTCAGTGTTGTAACTGTAAGGCAGAACAGACCTAGGTGAGGTGAGCGTCTCGGGTCAGGTTTTATGCTACTTCTCAGCTTTGGAGGGCTTCAGATTCCAATAGAAGCAGCCCTGGGTTGTGGGCTCGATGTAAAATGTCCCCCCACAGCCTCGTGGTTTCCAAGGCTTGGTCTCCAGCTAATGGCCTTACTTTTGAGAAGTTGTAGAAACTTTTGGGACGTGGGCGTGGCGGTTTGAGTGAGAATGGCCCTGATAGGCTCCTATGTTTCAAAGCTTGGCTCTCAGTTTGTGGGCTGTTTTGGGAAAGGATTAGGGGGCGTGGCCTCGTCGGAGGACCTATGCTACTGAGGCTGGGGTTAACGCCTCCAACTTTTGGGTCAGATATAAGCTGTCAGCTGCTGCTCCAGCGCTGTGTCTGTCTGCTTGCTTCCGTGCTCCCCATTCTGAAGTGTAAGTGAGCCCCCCAATTAAATGTTTTCTTTTATAAAGTTGCCTTGGTCATGGGGTCTCTTCCATAGCAATTGAAAAGTGACTAAGATACGGGTCCTCGCTGGTAGACACAGGCTAGACGATTCTTGGCAGGCTAGCTTCCTGGGCAGCTGAGATGTGAAAAACAAACCATACTGCAAGCTCTGGCCATCATGCCTTCACCACCACGATATACGATGGGTCTCTTGAACCACGGGCCAAGACAAATCCTTGCTTCCTGGAAGTTGCTTCTGACGGATAAGTCATCACAGCAATGAGAGACACAACTGCAGAGGCAGGCGGATCGCTATGAGTTCGAGACCAGCCTGGTCTACAAAGTGAGTCCAGGACAGCCAAAACTACACAGAGAAACCCTGTCTTGAACCACCCCCCCCCCAAAGAGACACAACTGATACACGCTAAACTTAAAACATCCCAAGACAGGACTAGAAAGATGATCCCCTGGATAAAGGGCACCTGACACTCAAGTGTCAATCCCTGGACCCCACAAGGTAGAAAGAGGACCAGCTCCAGAAAGTTGTCCTCTGATCTGCACACTTGTGCCAGGGCACACATGACATGTGCATGCACATGCATACACGATTAACAGATGCACAAACAGCCTCTTGAAAGATGAATTTAACTTAGCCATTGGGATGCCTTTGTCAGTTGGGCGGATTTTCGTGGCACAAAAACACTGGAACATTCCTGTCAGTGAAATGCTAACTGGCATTTGAGCGATTCCTTTCTTTTTAGCTCAATTAAATCTACTCTGAAGAGGAATTGTGCACACGTGGGTCACGAGCTTTAGGAACTAAAGACGTGTGGAAAACCACAAAGTGGGAAGGGAGAATAGTGACATCACATCAGTTATCCTTATCTGGTGTAGTGATACCTTCCATAGGTGGAAGACTTCTTCTACTTGGTCTTGGGCTAATTAGTTGGAGGTGGGGAAGGCTAATTATTTTTAAATTATATATTTCTTTCCTTCTAGCCTCATAACAGTCAGATTTGGGAGTGGGTGTCTCTGTTCACATTTTCCGGATGAGAACACATGACAGAGCCTGTCCTCTGAGAAGCTGATGCTAACTCCTAAGTCAGCCAGCCACTGGGAGCCAGCCAGACCAGGCCACGATCTGCCTGAGTCCCAAGCCAAATAAGAATGAACTCAGTTTGTTGGGTGGCACAGCCAACACTCAGGAGGCAGAGGCAGGATCTGTGAGTTCGAGGCCAGCTTGGTCTATAGAGAGAGTTTGAGGTCTGCCAGAGGTATATAGTGATATCTTGTATTTAAGTAAATAAATAAAAATGTTTAAAAGGAAATTCCTCTGTTCTTTTCTCCAACCCCTTTAAGAACAATTCAGAACAAGGGGAAGTAGAAACTACCAGAGATAAAGTGCCTAGCCTGGTGCTGGGCACTCATTAAACACTGTTGCTGGTGTTTCATATAAGCAGATCTAAGCAGTAGGGAGTCTCCACTTAGAGGACTGGGAAAGAAGGAAAGTTATATAAATGTATTAGGAAAATGAAGACATTTCTGGAAACAGGCCTTCCTGGATAACACGTAGGGTGTGGCCCCATTTAAGGGTCTTTCCAAAACTATCCCCCCCTCATCTGGTTTCCTCAGTCCTTTGTGTAAACCATGGAGGGCACACGATGTGCCCAGGAAAGTCACCTCCACTCATTAGCAGACCTCACTGTCCTGGAACAGTCCCGAAGAGTGACTAACTTCTCTTGTCGATGTCTTTCCACCAGAATGCGATATGTCCCACAAGACCTGGATGAATGAATTCCCATAATGTTGGGGTGAGGAAAGGACTGTTGTTTCACTACCCTATATGTCCAATGAGTAGCATCCATCCTGACTCTCTCCAGCCCAGGGGAACATGGGAGAACAGAGAGATGGTGCGCAGAAGTGAGGACAAGGTGGGTGATTCCCACAGCATCCTTCCTTCTCCGGCTGGGCATCACTCTCCTCCACTGTGTCAGGGAGCCTAGTTGCCCGGACCCTGGGCATTCACTGTGGGGAAGCAATCATAGTACATCCGTCAACTCCTCTTCCTGTTTTGATTTACCAAGTCACGTCATAAACACTGCAATCACTTTTCCTCTATATCTCAGCCTTTTGTGCTTGGTTTCTGCTTCTAACACACAAAAGGGGAGGCCAGGGATGGGGGCAGGCCACATTTCCAGAGGTATCAAGGGTTTTCCAGGAGCTCAGAGGAAGCCAGAATCCTGAAAGGCCTTCACAGACATCGTATGCCTCTTGGGAAATTGCCTAGTTTAATTGTTTGGCCCCAAGAAAATTAGCATTTCATTAACCTACCTATCCTGTTACACTCTGTTTCGAAAGGGTAGAAGGTAGCTCATTTTAGAATGCAGCAGGCATCGCATTTGTATTTACTTTTTTAATGCCACAAACAATGCGCTTGGTATTGAGTTGAATAGGGCGCTGAGAGAAAATGCAATTAATGAATAGTCACAAGGTTGCTAATCTGATCAATGTCGGGTGATAGGACATTTAATCTGATTGTCTGTGACTGCAATTGCACAGAGCTTGTGGCAGCAGAGGACCGCATTGACTGATGGGAGGTGGGTAGGGGAGGCCTGTAAATAGATATGGAATGAAAAGATGTTCAATGGGACGTTATCCCACAGAAAGGGTGGCACTTCTCATGCCCGCATCCCAGTGTACAGCCCCAAGTTAGGAAGAGAGTGAAAACAACAGCATTCCTTAGGGGTGGAGGTGTCATTTACATGAAGCCCTCTGGGTTTGGTCCCCGTTACTGAATAGAAACTGGGGGTGATGATACATGCCTGTACTCTCCACACTCAGGAGACAGAAGCAGGAGGATCATAAGTTTGAGTTAACCTGGGATACATGAGACCCTGTCTCAAAATACACACACACACACACACACACACACACACACACACACACACACACACACACACGTGCGCGCGCGCGCCAAATAAATATCTTCAGACCTCCATCCCATTTATGCATTGGTAGACCCCAGCACAAAAAGGCAACAGGGATCACCATTAATAAGAGAACGAACAGTCTGGGGCAGTAGCACAGGCACAGGCCCCTCCCCTCTTTGCTGAAGTTACCTGAGATGCCTTGTGGCTTAGAGGATATAAACACGCTTCAGCTTGCCCCCAGATTAAAAGGAGCAGCCACTGCCCAGGTAAGTGTGGCCATGCTTGGGGCTAATGGCAGAGCAAAGGCCAGACACTGTCTTCAGTCTCTTCTCAGACTTGGCTGAGCTCCTTACCTGCTGGTCCCTCTCTCCTCATAGACCTGGATCAGCTTCTGCTGGCCTGTTGCAGGCAGGCTCGGTGGGAACAGAGCTGTGTGGACACACACAGGCGGCTCAGCGTCCTCAAACATGTTCCCTTGCCTGCTGAAGCATTTGCCTCCGCTGTTCTTGGCTGTTTCGGTTTTCCTTGCAGGGGACACTTTCTCAACCCAGTGGCATCCAGCCCAGATATGCAGGGATCATAATGTGAGGTCCCTGACCTTAAGGGCCCACACCAAACCAACCAACCAACCAAACAAACAAACAGATAAACAAAAGATGCGAAGCTAAGAACAGCCTTTTGTCTTGTATGTTGACATACTGGAAGTTGTCAGGACAAGGCTGAAGGAACTCTGCTGTCCTTTTGAAATGTGTCTTTGGGCTTCTCTGGAGGTCACCTTAAAGTAGGAGACTCTCTGCCCTTTACCTACGCACACCACACACTTCATAGAGCCTCCGTCACAGCTAAGTGACAAACCATCGTGTCGATAGATGCCCCTGAGTGCCAGGTGGTGAGAAGCCACAGGGGGTTGTTTGTGCTCAGCACCTTTGTGGGGATCATTTTTTTCCATCTGTACCCCAAGATGTCCACAGGCTCTACTTTCGGGGCCTCACCTTTCATTTAAACCAGGGCTGGTCATGGAGGGACATCGCCCAAAGAGACCCAGGATAAGCTCCGAAGAAGGTGAGCTGTGTGGCTCCCGTGGCCGTCCTGTGAGGTGCTCATTCTGTTAGCGTGTCCCACTCTCTGCTAATGAGCGCAAGTGTGCAGGTGAAGAGAAAAGCGAAGAATGCCAGCCTCGGTCGTAGAGCAACCTCAGCGGTGAAGAGGTCCCCTGAGTGGATAAAAAAGCTCAACCTAAAGGGTCTTTTCAGTGACCTAGTTTCGTTCCAAAGTTGCCTGTCTGCTTTTTCCTCTTTCTGCCCTTTTAAAAAACATTACAATTGGGCATTTATTAAAATATAGAGGCTGTCCGTCTGTGAGCTACTTAAGCCCAAAAGCCTCAAAGAAGGAAAATGGGGCAATACTGGTCTAATTGATTCCCTTCCGGAATAAAATGGAAAGCGTGGGGGGAGGGACAGGATAGAAAGCAGCATTCACGTTTGTCGGGGGCGCGCTTTGGAGACTCACGCGTGCAGAGGGGGCGGCGTTCAGTGTTGGGTTTGCGGTGAAAGAGGAGAATTATGATGAGAAAATAACAATTAGGCTGAGAACTACCTGAGGGTGATGTGTGTGAGTGGTTCAGGAGCCCTGAGGCAAAGTGCCTGTGGGTGTTGGGGGGATGTCTCTCCCTCCTGACCCACTGTGGAAGCAATGGGTCTCCTCTCTTGCGGGTGCCCCCACCCCCACCCTTTAAGCATTCACCCTCGTTTCTTGTAGAATGTAAACACACCAGAGTTACCTCCTCCTAGGAGCTGTGACACAAGAAGCCATTTCTTCCTTGTTAACTAGAAAAAAAGCCCACCCCTGAGAAACCTGGTTCCCAATGCCTGTGTGCTGCTAATGGAATTTTTAACTCACCCTAACCGCACCTGAAGGTAATCAGCTGCGGGCCAATCATGCCTTCGAAGTCCCTGTCAGGCTGACAGGGGGCAGAATTAGATGGTTTGATAACATTTCCCTGGGGGGTGGGGGTGGGGCATGGCAGCCACGTTGGGTTGGGGCAAGTGCCCAGGGAAGGTTATTGGTTGCCCCTGCATTCCACACCAGGACAAGGACAGCGGACTCCCATGGGCGCTCTGATCCAAGGGACACAGCGTGTGACCTTCAGCCTTATTGCACACTTCTTCCCCAGGAGTCTAAGACTCAGGGTGTAAAAATAAGGGTCTGCCTCGTAAAACTCTCCTCACACGAGAGTGTATTCTTAGCAGAAAACAATTTGTACACTCCAGTTTTCAGTATCCACGCCGACTTCGGTGTTTCACAAGCAGTGCCCAGGCGTGGAGAGAGCAACTCCGCCCCCCCTGTTCTGAAGCAGGGTCCGCCTGGAACCATCTTCAGGCAGAACGTGAGAAGTGAGATTGTCAAGCGGAAGCCGCAGGCCAATTCAAGTGTAGAATCCCCAAATCTCTCCTGTTTCCTCACTCCAACCATCTCAGAAGCTTGAAAATACAATTTTGTTTCCTTTTTTTTTTTAAACAAAGTTTGTGTTTATCTATTTGACAAACATGATACTTTTTTTTTTGAGTTCCAAGTAGAGGTGGGTTGGGACCCCTTTGAAGGTCGAACGGCCCTTTCACAGGGGTCACCTAAGACCACTGGAAAACACAGATATTTATATTATGATTCACAATAGTAGCAAAATTACTGTGATGAAGTAGCAACAAAAATAATTGTATGGTTGCAGGGGGTCACCACAACATGAGGAACTGTATTAAATGGTCACAGCATCCAGAAGGTTGAGAACCGCTGCACTAGATCATGAAAAGATATTCAAGACCATTGAATCTCAGGGAAATTCACATTAAAACCATAATGATGATGCAGGGCGGTGGCGGCGCAAGCCTATAATCCCAGCACTCAGGAAGCAGAGGCAGGCGGATCGCTGTGAGTTTGAGGCCTGCCTGGTCTACACAGCGAGTCCAGGACAGCCGAGGCTACACAGAGAGGCACTGTCTGGGAAAAAAGAAAAACAAAACAAAACAACAACAATCACAACAACAAACCAAAAACAGTAATGATGCCTCACTACCCACTCATCAGGATTGTGAAAATTAAAAAGAAACATTGTATCAAGTGTTGAGGAAGAAAGCTGGCTGGTAAGGGCTGCTTCCAGAACAACAATTTCATGTTCTCTAGAAATGTCGAATGCCTGCTCCACACACAACCTACCATTTACTCCATAGAAATGACCATGTTTTCCTGTAAATAAAAATTTTTTCTAAGTTTTAATGCTTAAATTTAATGCTAAGTTTAGAGCATTTTCATTTATAGATGAGTCTCAAAAAACGCCCTGGTTAAGTAAAAGAAGCCAGACACCAAAGTTTACAGGAGGAGTGGTTCCATTTGATTGGCATGCTGGAAAAGGCAGCATTTGGGTTACAAGTCCTGAGAGATCTTGGGTTATCCTACTGGGTGCCCAGTTCAATCACAAGTGCCCTGGTAAGAGGGAAGCAGACAGGAGTTTTAACTCAGAGGGGCAGGAAGTCACTTGACAGGAGCAGACTCAGCCGGGAAGATGTTAGACTCTAGCTTAGTGGAGGAAGGAACTGTGAGCCAGGCAGCGCAAAGAAGGAATGAGACTCTAGACCCAGGAAAAAGCCTGCAACAGAGTCCCTCTGAGAGGGCCACTAAGCTGACACCGCCTGAAACAAATTTCTGACCCCTAAAGCTGTGTGGCAATCCTTTGCCATTGTCCTTGGGGTCGTTTGTTACAGCAGCCATCAAGCCTAATATGGTAAAGGACTAAACAGAAACTGGAACACAGATTGCAAAAGATTGCCCTGCCCAGTGAGATGCCTGGCGCCTTACGTGTAAGAATCATTTGAGGTACCTTATATAAGAGGTGTGAGCACCCCTCCCCTATTCCTATTTCACCTCATCCCTCTCCCTAGTCCTGCTGACCTTGCTCAGCCAGAGAATGGACACTAAACAGCTATGTTTGCCTTAATGCTAAGGTCCTAGGCACCCCCCAAACTAGTCTAGACAGAGTGTTTCCTGTTTACACCACAATTTCTTAGGTAGAACATTTTGTCTGATGCGTGGCATCCAGCCAGCAGCAGCGAGTGTATTCATCTGTTTAATAACTACCCACAAGCCTCTCCTATGACGTCTTTGCAGAGTGAGTCCATAATGTGTTCCTTGTTATCATCCCACTTAACAGGCATTTAACAAAAAGCTACTGGTAGTGCGTCCATCTCGGCGAAGCGTCAGTTTACGAATCCCGTTCGCCTTTTGTAGGTTGTGGAAACAACAGCGGTGGGCGGGCTGTCGGCACCGTGAAGGCGAGGTGAGGGGAAATGGCTGTCAGAGGTACACACACAAACCTTTGTTCCTTCACTTTTGTACTCTGTCCTTGAAGCCTGGTGTCCATCTAGATCCAATGCTAGGACTTGGCAACCCAGTGGCCAGCCGTGCCCCTCCCTCCTTGATAGCCTCTGCTCAGCTGAAACTCCATGTTGGGGAAGTGGGACTTACATAACTGGGTACCAAGAAGAACATGGTAGGGCCTGTGGGTTGGGGTTTTTTTTTGTTTTTGTTTTTTGTTTTTTGTTTTTGTTTTTTGGCAGAAGGTGACTATAGACACCTCGAGGAGGCTTTTCCATGTTACAAATGAGTGTTTGGTGTTTCAGATGGATGTAAGAGGTATGCCAGTGAGGGGAAACCAGTACAGTCCTTGATCCCTGGCTTGTTGCTGCTGCCAGAGGATAGCTAAGAAAAGACTGGGAATGTCTGGGTACCATTGTGAGATGTATTGAGCGTAATAAAGCTGATGGCTTGCGCAGCACAGATCTCCCGCAACAAGTACCCAGCAAGGGAGAGGAGAAAACAAGAGAGGTGAGTTTTAAGGCCGGGATTACAGAACAGTTCTATTTGTATGCAGGTAAATTTATGTCTCCATGAGAGCTTCCGAGCCACTCTGAAGTGTTAGCAATGCATTACTCTGCCCAAGTTTATCAAATATTTAAACATCTCATTTTTTTTTTTTTTGAGTCGTAATGTCTGCTGAGAGCATGGAAGTGAGGAAAATGAACTTTTGTTTTTTTGCATCAAGATTCCAGTGGCAACTCCTGACCCATCCATTCCCATTTATGGGAGGCACGTGGATCCTCCTATTTGCTAGAAAAAAAATAAATAAATAACTCGCTCTGTGCCTCCCATAAATACATATTATCTAGGTCCAAATCGATTGATTGATCTATCACAATATCAAGTGATCAATGTAGCATCTGTCTGTCCATTTACTCATTGGAGAGGAGAAGCGGGCGACCTGTAATTAGTTCCATAGCGCAGCCACTCTTTTCCCCCAGTTAGCCCAGCCGCCACTGTGAGAAGGACCTGTTTCTTGAAGACAAATAATATTTATTATTGCACTGTACCAGTGTTATCTAATCACTCCTGTGTTAAAGCGAGTGTCCTGGGTCAGATGTACACATTTTGAGCATGGTGCCTTTGCAATAGCCCATGAGCCTCCACTACAAGTGACTGAAGCCCCGGTAAAGGAAACCTGTGTCCAAACCACCTCACTCATTATGATAGACAGCAATCAGTGACCCCAGGAAATGACTGAAACCAAAAGTCATAGTCTGCGTCCTCAGCTGCCGCCGAATAGCAAATAAGCCATAGAGAGGAGTATACATATTCATATTTTGTTTTGTTTTTTCCTTGAGACTCACATGGAGACCTCACTCCCTCACCTTCTGTCTGGACGGGAATCAACACACTGACACCTAGACACTGTGGGAAATGGTGCCTGCTGGAGGAGCTGGTTTCTGCTCCTCCCAGCTCTCTGTTTCCTGGGCTAGGCAGGGGCTCTGTCAAAAGAGGCAGAATCGTAACTCCAAGACCGGAGGTGAAGTGGGGCATTTATTTGCATGGTGTCAAAGGCATATTTTAGAGAAGTGGCGTGTCCCAGTGTCTCCCAGCCATCTGGGTGCGCAGACGGCTTGTTCTGGAGAAAACTGAGATTTTTATGACACAGAGTTTGGGTCAAGAATGAAAAGTTTAGAAGATTTACATTTTTCTCCAGCATGACCTTTTGGCTTTATTCCTTAATTAAGCTAAGACATGGCAGCTAAAGGGAGTATTATGGGCCTGCTGTATCCCCAGGGCGTTATGAGACACCAGGCACAGCTAAGCTATCTCAAGACAACCATGTTCTCTGGAGTTATTTTATTGCTATTATAAAAAATCTTTATTATGGGAAAAATATGTATTTTTATGCCAGAAGAAGATGAAGATGACAGTTAAGCTGTTGAGCGGTAGTTTCAGTTGGGCTCCTGCCCACAGAGACTGTAAAACACCCAAGACTCAGGGAGGCCTCCTGATAGAATCTTAAGAAACCTAACGGGGTATATTAATCTTTGTGAAATTCATAGTTGGAACAGGTAGCCATTAACTGGCACTTTCCAGTTATCAAGGTATTTTATGAAACCGAAAAAAGTCCCATTACACTTGCTAACAGGACCAAGTTTGGGGGGTGTGCCTAATGAAATCATCTTCTAGCCTGGGAATCCTGAATGCCCAAGATGGCTGCCACTCTGTCTTGGGCAGCTGCTTGGGAAGGGGGAGGGGGAGGGGGGAGGGGAGGGGGAGGGGAAGGGGGGACAGCAGACACTGTGTCCCCCTTGCCTTTGTTTCCCCTTTCACTAAGACAGAAAATGGCATAAGAAGCACAGCATTTGTCTTCTCCACCAAAAATCTGTCATCTTTTTTTTCTCTGATTTTGTTGCTGTTTTGCTTGGTTTATTGTTTGCTCTTGTTTGGGGGCATTGTTTTAGGTGTGTGTGTGTGTGTGTGTGTGTGTGTGTGCGTGTGTGTGTGTTGCTGGGGATTAAACCCGAGACCTTATACATATTAGGCAACTGCACTCCCCACCACTAAGCTTGTTTCCCTATTTTATTTTATTTTTATTTTTATTTATTTATTTTGTTTTGTTTTTTTCAAGACAGGATTTCTCTGTGTAGTCCTGGCTGTCCTGGATTCATTTCGTAGACCAGGCTGGCCTTGGACTCACAGCGATCTGCCTGCCTCTGCCTCCCGAGTGCTGAGATTAAAGGTGTGTGCCACTGTTTCATTTTTAATGTAAATAGTTTGTTTTCTGCCCCACTGGGGAGGGAGATGATTTGTTCCTTGTTTTAAATTACTCATCCCTCATCCTATGTACTGATACTTGCTAAAGCCTTTAAACACACCATTTTTATCTCTTCCATAGGGGCCTTTGCTAGGAGAGGTTTATATACTTGCTCATCTTCCTTCCTTCCTTCCTTCCTTCCTTCCTTCCTTCTTTCCTTCTTTCCTTCCTTTCCTCCTTTGCTTTTTAGGCAAAATCTCATCCAGTCTGGCCTTTATTTTTTCTTGAATGCTTGATCCTCCTGCCTCAGATTCCCAAGTGGTAGAACTATAGGCATAGCTATTGTTTCATTGAGACAGGACTTTACCATGTAGCCCTGGCTAGCCTGGAATTCAGAGGGTCACTGTCCTCTGCCTAACTGCTGGGGTTAAAGGTCAACATGATCACACCCCATAAAGACTAATTTTTAAAAGTAAATAAGAAATTTGACTACCATATGCCTAGGCTGGTTTTGCATATAAAGGCCCACAGTTCAGTTTCTCCTCAGACAGAGATCAAAAGCTCCAAGTGACTTCTCTCTTTGCTGTCACTCTGGAGTAACACACAGGCCAAACCTCACAATGCACAACAGTGTGCCTTAAAAACTCTTCAACCCTCTGTAATGGGTAATAAAATTGTAGTCCAGATATTTGGATCAATTCCTTGGGTTACAGTGAGTTTCATGAGTGGACCTCCCAGCTATTTGTCCAGCACTGGCTTGAAGTGGCAAGCCACCAGCAAATACAAAGAACCTGGAAAAAACAAACAAACAAACAAACAAAACAATGATGGTCCATTCATCTGGACCAACCCAGTTAGACTCATATAACCTAAGCATACCGTAATGTCAGCTGCAGACACAGTTGCCATGCAAAACCCAAGCAAGGCTCAGAGTCTGAACTCTCAGGCCAAAGCCTTAAGAAAGAGAGCAATAACATTAAGTGCTCTGCCTACCACTCAGCAGTGAGGGCTTCCTTTCTGGAGCCTCTCTGTGGCCAGTGGAATTTGGAAGACTCAGGGGGGCAGGTCATTCGATACCAAGACACCCTGCTGAGTGCCAGGAGTTGGGGGAGGAGGGTTTCTTGTCTACTGAAGCTATGGAGTCATGGGCCCTTGACCCATTTAGGTGAAACTGCATCACCCTCTGTGGGCTTTTTCCCAAGTCAGCAGTCAGATGGGGGAAATGTCTTTGTGGTTCTGGGTGCTGTATGGAGAAAGGAAGCTAGGGCCGAGGGTGAGCCATCATCTCCATTTCTGTTAAGAATGTTCTGGAGTAATGGAGAAGACTCCACTTTTTCTTTCTTTCATCCTATCCTATGAAAATATGAAATTGACACTGTCATTGGGTTCTACCATTGGGAATCAAAAAGAGAAGGCAACCTCGGAGTGAGGAATGGACTGTAAATAAGAGAAATCCTTGTGGCTTGTTTGGAGTCTTTGCAGCCTCAGATGTTCAGTGTCATCTGCTCATGGAGGGGACTTTCCTGGGTACCCAGTTTCCTCAAATGATCCTCACTTGCATCTTCTGTTCCATTATATTTTGGACAGAACTTGCTTCCTGGTGCACAATGGCTGGCTCCACCCCAAGGAAAGATGCTCAAATTATGTGCATTGTAACCAAGCCATTTAGTATCTGGCTCCATATTTCTTCCCCAGTACGGAGTGTTGGCCTTTGGTTTGGCCTCTGAGAAACTTTAGATGTGCACATCTCTCCTTATGTTAGGGAAGCGGATAATCACAGAAGATCGGTGATGTCAAGCCTCCTCAAAGCCTAGCTGCCAAGTATATGGATTCACAATCTTACCATTTCATTTCATCAATTTTCAGAGCTTATTGAGTTACGTGTGCATTTCTTCCCTTCCAAAATCCCGTGTGCTCTTCCTGTGGTGTTCCTTTGCTGAGGCAGCCCACCCAGGAGTCTTAGGAAAAAGCCTTCCCGTAATGACCCCGTGTGGTTTAAAACACACGGAAAACCAAGTTATAATTTTCCTACTTTCAAAGGAGTGTATCAAATAGGTTTAAAATAATGGGAAGTCTCCAGTCTCACTGCTTGTGGCCACAGTAGAATGACTGTCACCAAGGAGGTAATGCTATATAACTTGGGTATGTCGTAAAATACTCGAAACACTATGCATGCAACAAGGTTAAAAGTACTTGGTTCTTAAACAGCATGGACCAAGCAACTGATCAGCTGGCACTGCGGCTCAAGGTTTAAATGAAATAGCCAGGAAATCAAAAGTCCAGTATATAGTCCCGCTATAATTCATGGTTGGCAACAACTTTTATGAATTGCCTGTCTTTGTAATGCTTATGAGAAGACACAGCAAGGAGACCATGGTTTACCATGGTCAGGTATGATTAGGAGCATCTGAAAAGAGACTCCATGGTAGTTGACAACTCAGGAAGAATTGCCTACTGACGTCAAACGCACAGGTGGTCAAACGCACAGGTGGTCAAACGCACAGGTGGTCAAACGCACATGGACCCCATCAAAGCTAGTTCCCAATCGTGGGTTTGATCAATGGAAACTGCAAGACATTTCCCCCATCTGACTGTTGGCTTGCTTAAAACCCCACAGAGAGTGATGCAGTTTCACCTAAATGGGTCAAGGGCCCATGACTCCATAGCTTCAGTAGACAAAAAACCCCCACCTCCTGGCACTCAGCAGGGTGTCTTGGTATCGAATGACCTGCCCCCCTGAGTCTTCCAAATTCCACTGGCCACAGAGAGGCTCCAGAAAGGAAGCCCTCACTGCTGAGTGGTGGGCAGAGTACTTAATGTTGCTGTTCTCTTTCTTAAGGCTTTGGCCTGAGAGTTCAGACCCTGAGCCTGCTTGGGTTTTGCATGGCAACTGTGTCTGCAGCTGACATTACGGTATGCTTAGGTTATATGAGTCTAACTGGGTTGGTCCAGATGGATGGACCATCATTGTTTTGTTTGTTTGTTTGTTTTTTCCAGGTTCTTTGTATTTGCTGGTGGCTTGCCACTTCAAGCCAGTGCTGGAATAAGCATAGTAGCCGTCTTTGTCCGTATTCCCTGGAAGCACCGTTAGAATTCTGTTTCAATGTTTACCTCTCCTCTTTCCTTAGTAAACTGGGTCACTTCCTTATCTGAACCCTGCCGGGGAGTCAGTAAGCCAACGTTCGAGGTAACGTGGCAATGCATTTTAAGGAGAATCGGCTCCTAAGAAGTGGTGAGAAAAATATATTACCGGACTTCGCAGAGGCAAACACGCCCCAGCAGGTTAGTGGAGGCTGAGAGGAGTGGGGTCCTGGAGGCTGCGGGTCCCACTCCTTGCCCTCCCACTGTGCGGGCATAGGTTGCTCGAAGCTGGGCCCCAGTCATTGATGATCCCCCGCCCCCCCGCCCCGGGAGCCCGGCCCTCGCGCTCCCTCCAGGATGGGACAGGATATGACAGCCTGGTTTGTGCACCAGCATCCTTAATATTTCCTTCCTTTCAGAAGCAAATAGAGCGTTCCCTTATCTGAATGCTAATTTCCTAGTTAAAAACCCTCCCTTGCTGACAAGGGACTGAAAGAGTTTTAAATCACAGATGTAGAGTATCAAATGCAATAATGCTCTTGCAATAGTGCATTGAAGCCTCAATTAATTAACCCTTGGGCTAAGTAGGCAGGTACATGGCGGTGGCCGCAGGCGGTGGATGGATGAGATTTAAATGTGCATCTCATTTCCCCAGCACGGAGCACGCCGTTTGGTTCAGAAAGGAGTCATTTTGCACACTCGCCTCATTTACTCGCCTCTTTAATCCTCTTAATTCCACCTGAGATCGGGGGAGAATTGAAAAGGAAGGCCCCCCGAGCAGGAGCTGCGGGCCCGGCTTTTGTTGCGCGGGGGGGTCCCCGGGGGATCTCGCAGCGCCCAGCCTCACAGGGGCCCTCGCCTTCCCAGCCCTTCCCAGCAGGCGGGCGTTGGTGGGAGATCTGCAAGGCCAGAAGAGTGGGGTTTGCGGGGTTTGCTGGCCTAGGGCGTGCCGGTAGTGTTGGAGGGGAAGGCCGAGGGTTGGGGTGGGGTGGGGTGGGGGAGCAATGACCCACAGGGTACAGGGCCGAATTCCGAGGGGTCCAGGAGTCCCTAGGCCTGGTGTTCGGGGACCGCCTCCCACCCACGCCCCGCCTCGGCGCAGAGTAACTCTCCAGCTCATTTCTCTCCACGCGATTTACCATCTGTGAACTCGTCTTTAACCTAATAAAAATCATCTAGCTTTTGACTAACAAGAAAAGGAAACAGTGCTCATTGCGGGGTTTGGGGAAAATGGCTTCACTAATGTGCAGGATGAGAACGGAGTGATTTATAGGCGGTTTTAACTGTAGGCTATGATTAGGGGGCTGGTAGTAAGTGCATTAGATGTCTAAGTGTGGCAATAGAGTAAATAGGCGTTTTATTTATCGCAGTGCCAGGGGCCTCTTAGCGGAAGAGCGCTTCTCCAAATTGAAATATAGCAGAGTTTACACTCCTGATTAGGGTTTCAAGCGCAGAGCCCAAGGCTATCAGCTAAGCAGAAACAACGCTCACTGACACCTAATTGTCACTGGATTAATGTGCAAACAGGGACAGCGAACAGCAACAACAAATAACCCGGTGTCAGAGCCGTTGGTGGCAGTGTCCACTCGCAGTGACTTGGGGCCAAATTGGAGTTTATATGTCAAAACAAGGCTGGGATCAATGTGCCGGGTCCCTCCTGCACAGGGCGGATGATGTGGCGGGTGTTGATCTGTGTGTGTGCGCGGGGATATTATGTGCAGGGGAGTGGAGGGGAGCAGGCAGACGGAGGAGGTGAAAAGCCTTTCCATTAATTTTTTTTCTGCTTTCTGCTCCTGAATTCATAGCTATTAAGATAAATTTATGTGAATCAGGTCTTTCTCTCCAGGATCTTGTGACTTTCGCCTGTCTCCATATAAAATTTAATAACCCTGTTTGTGAATCAAAGCATTCCCACAACAACAGATCCAATCTGGGTTGCCACCTGTCTGGCTTTGGACAGGAGCGACTGAATTGGGCAGCTGGGTTCCGGCTTTCGGTGGGGGGTGCTGGTTGGTGGCTGCCACTACCCTGGGGTTTCCCAACGCCCGAGTCTGAAAGTGCAACAGGGAAGGCAGATAGATCGCCATTTTTCCAAGACTTTTCCTTGATTTTTTTTATTACCAAATTCTTGTTGCCCATATTAAAAACAAACAAACAAACAAACAAACAAACAAAACAAAACCCACTGAGCCCCAAAAGCATGAAAATGCAGGAAAAAGTTCTTGCGTTCATTTATTCCCCCCCCCCATTAGCCACATAGGAAGGGGAAAGTCACAAATACAGGAGTTATGCTCCTAAATGTGTTTCTAACATTCTAAAGTTTTATTGAGCATGAACGTTGGTCTTCATGTTAAGGACTGAGGGAGGAAGCCTATACAACTAACTAGTAGCTCAATGGTGCAATGTGGTATGATTTAAACTTGACATTTTCGATTTTTTGGCCGTAAAATATTACTTTCTTTATTTCAGGACTTTAGTTGAAAACCTCATAATTCCCTTTAAGCTCCATTTGACTGTCAATTGCACAACTCTCTCTAAAGCTCAGGGCTCATGATTTTCATACACACACACACACACACACACACACACACATACACACACACACACACACACACACACACACACACACACACACACTGCTTTGTACGGCACATTGTAATGTACTTGGCCACAGCGGCCACTTACTTCTCTCATATTCCCGAAAGCATTTTCCTTTAGGGAATGGCACTTTATGGTGAAGGTAGGAAAGGGCTGTAACCTGGCTGTAACTGCTTAAAATTGCCCGCTGCCCCCTTCTTTTGCTTTATTTAGACTTCTGTGCCGCTCCATTTAATGTATTTTCAGAATATGATATTCTATGTATTTGGATAATGGAATGAAATAAATTTCTATGTTGGGAACTTTAATAAGTGGCCACCGAAAGCCCATACACTGCCTTAAGTATGGATGGATGGACCCATCCTTTGAGCAGCTGGTCCTGATGTAAGGGTAACTCCAGTATGTTACCAAGGACATGCTAGAATCAAGAAGCATCACAGACTTACCAAATTCTAAAAATGCAGACCAGAACATCCAGTTTGAGTTAAGGTTTCATGTGAGAATAATACTTAATCAAAATGTCACACGTGGATTGTGAATGTTAAGTTTTTCTGGGAAAATAGTATATTATGGCAAGGGTTAGAATTCAGTCCAGAAACACTCTGCTCATTCTGTTAAAGTTTATAGATCTTACTTTGTGAACCTTCTATAACTTCAAGGAAATGTGGAAAGTGCCATACTCCCTCCACAGTCCCACTTACAGATGGAGAAACTGAGGCCCAGGAATGTTACAGTCCTTACACACACACACACACACACACACACACACACAGAGAGAGAGAGACAGAGAGAAGAGAGAGAGAGAGAGAGACACTTCTTATATTCATAGTTTTCTCAATCAGATTATGATTATTGAAAATATGTGAGAAAAAACAGATGTGGGTTTTTTATGGGTCTACCTTGTCAACATTAATTATTCAGACATTTGTAAATATTAGTGGTTTTTCTGGAACAGGCATTGGGGTGCATCTCAGAGGCAGAGCACTTGTCTAGTTTGCACAAGGCCCTGGATTTGACCTACAGCACTGGAAAAACTTGTCACACAAACCCTATTGATTTACTTATTGGCGTTGGGAATCAAAGCCAGGCCCTCGCACATGCTAAGCAAGCAATCTGCCTCTGAGGCACACCCCAACCAAAACCTGGCTTCTTAGTTATTGCCATAAGGAATAACGTAAGTGGGTGCTATATCTAGAAATTGCAAAACAGAATGAAATGGAAAGTTTTCAGTCTTGGAAAGCATTGGTATGTTGGCTGCTGGGTTAGGTGTTTACCTTTAGACCTTACATGGAGGAAATTGGGGCTCAGACACGTGGATTCTATCATTGCTTGATAAAATATTTCATGGAGAAAGTAGGACAGAATTAACCGGACAGAATGGAGTTTGGTTGTCATGCTTCGCAGATAACATTTGAAAAGTTTTTAAAGAATTCCGCATGGAGTTACAGATTTATCTGACCAGGAATCCCCACCCGCCTTTGGGCATACTTTTCACGATGTGTTTAAGTTAGATATTTGCCTATTGCCACAGCTGAGTGAACTGAAATCAATTAAGGTAGCCTGAAAAAACAATTTGTGACCCTCACCCACTCCCAGAATGTTGGGTGCGACCATCTAAATGAATACCTAATGTAAAGTGTCTGGCCAGCCTCTGGGTGGTGATTGGTAGCCTTGCAAAGGATAGTCATTCCAGGGAAATCCCTAAATCCAAATTTGGGTTCCCCAGGCAGCTGGAAACCTGGAGTCTGAGCTGCTGTATGCAGGCCAGTTCTATTTCCATCTCTCCACCCTGTCCTCAGCCCATGTGGGTTTCACAGCTGGCTCTCATCAAAGGCTGACCAAAGCTTGAGCCCAGTTTCCTAAGTAGAAATGACCACGCAGAAGGGCGTGAAGCCAGGAAAGAGGAGGAAACTCCTCAGTTATGGCCTCCATGAGGGAACTTCCTTGTGGTTACATTTGGTGGGCACCTGGAAGCACGTTGGTGGTAACCATATTCACTGTGGAGAGGCAGACTGGATGGGGAGTGGGGGAGATGGCTATCTCAAGGTTGCAGGGATACATGGGGTGTGGCTGGGCCACTGGTACCAACTTCTGGGGTGACCTTGAGCAGGACACAGTCAAACACCGGTAACTTTGTTTCCTCGAGGCAAGCAAGGGACAATGTGCACAATCCCTTAAGAGGATGCTCCCGAGGCATGGAAGTCAGACTCCACTAGCCTCTCCATCAGCACCCAATAGCCTCTCCGCAGGTTTCCCAGGGTGCTCTGAGGTTGAAAGCGTAAGTGGAAGAACCCATGCATCTGGCATAAATGTGAATTTCATAATCATTTATGCTTTAGCAATTTTAACTTTGTTTGCTTCCTTGACACAGGGTTTCTCTGTGTAGCCTTGGCTGTCCTGGACTCACTGTGTAGACCAGGCTGGCCTGGAACTCAGAGAGATCCACCTGCCTCTGCCTCCTGAGTTATGGCACTAAAAGCATGTGCCACAGTTTCCAGTGCGATTTGAAGTCTTAATGTTAGTTTGTAGGAAAGACGTGAAGAGCCATTCACTGGTAACCGGTTTCAAACATTGCTTCAGACCACTGGAGTGCGTCACCAGGTAAGCCATCCATTGGAGGGCTGTCTTCTCAGATCATCAGTTCTGCTGAAGCACGCCAGTAGCTAACGTTGTTTGTCTCCACCTCAAAAAAATCGCATCAGTTTCCTGTAATTAACGGAAATAGCCTATGGACTAAAGATGCTATAGCATTCCCCTCCCACCCCCGCCTCCGTCCTCCTGCATCAGGAGTTCACATATAAAGTGAGGCGGTTTTATTCATTTAGTGTCTTCTCAACTCCTGAACTAAGGTGAAAACCAAAAATATCTCAACTCGAAATGCCTTTAGGAGTATGCAAGGAGTCTGTCTGCTCATTGGCACCAGAAAACGTGTGCGGCTACATAGCTTCTTATATTTAACCATAATTAAAGGCATATAAGGTAGACTGTATTCCAAACATGTACATATTTCTTTGGCAAGGAATTTGTAGAAATAACTTTTTTTTTCTGCCCCAGTGCCACAGACCTAATTTCATTTTCCTTTATGACTGGATTCTAAAATCCAATAGTTTTCTTTTCTCTTTGTTTGTTTGTTTGTTTCTTTTTCTTTTTTCTTTTTTGAGGAATTTTGGAAATGTATATGCTCTAGACACATTGAATATCAATTTGAGTTGTTAAAACAGTCCTAATTTAACACTGGGTGGAGAGAGATAGCATATTGGGAGCCATCTGCGTCTTCTTTGTGAGTCGGGACCCTCCCTCCACCCGTGGGAAGTTTTTCTAAGAGGATGTCTTTTTCATGGTGTTCTGTCCCCTTCTCGGTGAGGGGCTATTGACTGAGTGGGCATCACCACTTACTGTAGCTGCTCTGGGCTGCCAGCTGCAGAGTCCTTGTGATTGACCTTTTATACCTGGGAACTCCCAGAGCACTTAACAAAGCGGTGAGTGAGTGTGGTGCTGATAAGGATGGCTTGGGCAAACACTGCATCGGCCACTCACATTGCCCCAGACTGCAAACTCTCCAGAGGGCTGGTTGGCCAGGTCACCACCATCTTCTGCTTTACTTCCAATAGCTGGTCCAGAAGGGACACTCAGGACAGATGTGGCTGGCCACTCTAGGTGGCTCCAGGCAGTCCACCTCTCTAAGTCTCCATTTCCTGGTTGGCTCAAGAGGAAGATCAGATGTGATGGTCCCATCCATTCACAGGGTCTAATACTTCCGCGTTCCACTATTTTCCTTTTTCTTTTTCCCCCTCATGGACAGCATTTAATTTCCTTGCAATTTTGTTGTTTTGTACAAGCATTCTCAGAGTTGTCTATTGAGTATTACCTTGTTCCTTGTCTCTTTCTGCTGTGGTATTTAGTTGTTAAGATCCTAAGACACTGTGGGATGATTAGCTAGTTGAACTTTTCTTGAGCTCAGCAGTGAGGCAGCACTTGCTTAGAGAAGGGGAGCCCTTTGGCCAACTTTAGGGTTAGGTAAATGCAAAATAGGATGTCTTCAGAGATGACGGCTTCCTCTCTGAGAGGGGTGTGGTGTGGTGTGTGGTGTGTGTAGGCGGGGCTGGCACAGTCTCAGTCCATGTCCATTTTTGTTTCACATTGGCCTGGAACTCACCAAGTAGGCTAGGCTGGATGGCCAGCCAGCTTCCCAACAAAGGGCTTACAGATGCGAGCCAACAGGCCTGGCTTTGTGTACGCAGGTTCTTGGGGTTGAGTGAGGACCCTCACATTTGTGAGGCAAGACTGTACCAACGGAGCTAAGCTAGCCCCACGGCTCACTTCTTTAATACCTGGCATAGTGATTAGTACATAATAGCCCCTCAATAAATGTTTGTTGAGTAAATATATGAAAATGAAATGTCTTTACGTATCAGAGAAAGAGTCAGGAGAGGAGATTTGGACAGCCTGGTGCTATCTGTCTCCAGAGAAACAGCACTAGTGGGGCAGAAAGGATGCTACTCTCTTTTTTCCTTTTCTGTGGGTTTGGTGCAAAAGCTGTTTGACTTGTAGCTTGTGGGGGGAAAAAATAAAGAAAATTGACAGAACTGAGAACGGGCTGGAGAGATGGCTTGGAGGTTAAGAGTATTGGTGACTCTTACAGAGGACCAGGGTTCTGTTTCCAGCATCCACATGGTGCCGCACAACTGTCTGTAATTGTAGATCCAGGGGACCTAACACTCTCTTTTTGGACTCCACAGGCGTCAGGTGTGCACATACATATTTATGAAAAGAAAAAAATCTCTTGTATATAAAATGAAAATAAAGATGCCTTTAAAACAAAAACAAAACAAAACAAAACAAAACAAAAGACATGAAGCTCTCAGTGGGCGTGGTCTACAAATCTGCAGAAAAATGAATTTCAGGAAGGAGAGACTAGAAGGTCTCTGAAGGAAGAGCCTCGGCGTTTTGGCAGTGCCAAGTCTGGCAGGGACAACACCATCAGTGAAGGCACAGTCTGTTTGTAGAATTCAGACACGAGCTATCTCACTGTTTCCTGCAGAGAGCTAGACGATGGCGGCAGAAAGACAAAGCTAGTCCTACAGTCGCAGACCCACAGAGGGAAAAAAGCGGGGGCGGGGTGGGGAGGGGGCGAGAGAAGAGTAGTGAAGTGACTGCGGGGAAAGGAAGCGTTGGTGGGGCACCCTGTGGTTTTAGCTGGGGGTATACACAGGTATCTCACATCTCACAACATAGTTACCTCATTCAGGAGGCCAAGTAGGGCTCTGCACTAAAATTCCTCTCCACAGCGGGGCATGGTGGCACACGCCTTTAATCCCAGCACTTGGGAGACAGAGGCAGGCAGATCTCTGTGATTTTGAGGCCAGCCTGGTCTATAAAGCGAGTCCAGGTCAGTCAGGGCTATTACACAGAGAAACCCTGTCTCGAAAAACCAAAACCAACCAACCAAGCAAAAACCTCTCTCCTCCTGCTTGGGCCCCCCCCCCCCCCCCCCCCCCGTCCTCGGCCCCCGCCCTCAGCCCCACTCCTGTCCTTTTCACCCGTGTTCTCACCTCACCTCCAGGAGGTGATTTATTTTTGTCGAATGCAGTGAACTGGCACACAGTAGTAATGCCTTTGCTCTTAGATATTTCAGGGAGGCCATTGGCACTATCAGCCCCATTTTATACAGGAGGAAACTGGGGTCCAGATAGGATAAGTGGCTCCCCAAAGGCCACGTGGCTAGATAACTACGGAGCTGAAATTCAGACTTAGGAACTGGATGCCATGTCTCATTTCATGTCTTCTAAGCCTTGCCATCTTTATTTCAAACTGAAAAAAAGCATATACACGTGTGTGTATATATATACATATATATACATATATATTCTGCTTACAAAGAAAATTTTATTGTTATGACACTTCAGTGTTTGAAGGACTGCGTTGTGAATGTTTATTGTTAACCTGTGAGCTCAGGCCATAAATGAGCTACTTACTATCTCCTACCCTAGGCGACAAGCTACCGTGCACTTTTTTTTTTTTTTTTAATTTCATGAGCCTCTTTGTAGGAACAGGAATAAACACTTATGATTTTCACTCCTGAGGTTCATGGCTTTGTGTTCATGTGTTGACTCTACCTGGGCCACTCTCTGGGCCTCAGGAGCCCACTTTCTAAGATGCAACTAAGACCCCTCAGCTCCAAGAACATGTGCCTGCAAACGAGTGACCTGCAATTAGCTGAGGCAACAACCCGGCAAGACTCGCAACTACGTTCAGGTCTGTCACGGGTAAGTGGGAGCCAAGCATGGCAGTTGCTGGCTCAGAGCTGGGCACAAGAACACAAAGGCCAGAATTCAGAGGGATGGGGCATCCAAGGCTTTCCTCCTACAGGGTCTGAAAAGGCGTTTAGTGTCCCCATGGCTGTAATTGGTACACTCTGGAGTATGCTCCTTGTAGTTGGGGTAACTTCAAAAGTGTCACAGCCGACTCACCTTCCTTCTGTGATCTGGGAGAAGAAAAGTCCTAGTCTAATAGACAGACATTGGGTGGACATCTCTGGCATGCAAGGCAATTTGAATGCAGAGGATGAATTTTGTAACCAAGTGGATGGCACGGGGGCAGGGGTTGGGGTGGTGCAAACCACTGTGTTTTGGTCTTGGGAGGAGGTGGGTGGGGTGGGGTAGCAAGACTTTAAGGACCTGCCTTGGTGGTAAGGTGGAGGGTGGCTAGGACTTGTGCTATTTCTGACTGCAATAAGTAAGCTAGAAGAAGGTAAGGGCTACCTCGAGGAGGGGCGGGAGCAGGGATCTCATGCTAGTTTTGTTTGGGAGAAAAGCCAGTCAAAGCCACAGGAAACCCTCAAAAGGCTTTCAAAGGAGAGAGAGAGTTGTTCCCTTGGATGGCATTTGTGCAAAGATGAAAATCGCCCCGGTAGCATTGAATAGGAGAATCTCTGTAACCAAAAAGAAATGCAATCAGTTTCTCGGCTTGAAGGCTTCTCTGGTACTTCACAAATCACATAATCATCTCCAGCTCCTGGCACAAAGGAAAATCCACAGGATGAGCCTTATGGAACATTAGCAACACCAGGAAGAGGACATCTGCGGAATATCAATGACCGAGCCCCACCTGCAGCTCTGTTTTCAAAAGTGGGAGGCAGAGGGTCCGGCTCTTCTCCTGTTAAAATTGGAAATCAGTGTTTGAATATTCCACGAAGTTCTTTGGGTTCATTAACAAGGTCAAAATCAATGTTATCTTACTGTTTGGAATCATTTCTGGCGGAACAATGAAAAGAAACCATAGTAGAACAAGTCTTAATGTAATCATTTTCTTTTCATTGTTCTTTATGGGAAAATAATTTGGCCCGAAATTTAGTGGTCCCATCAGGGAGGCGATATCTTTAAAAAGGTGGTCTGAAGGACAGGTTTTACTGTACTTTAATAGGCTTACAGATTAATATAAATCTTAATATTCATAATCCTTACCATTTCTTTTCTCAATATCTGCTCTGTCTATACATCTATTTATAATGTATGTTTCAAACACAAGATATCCTTGATTTTTATTGAATATACTGATGGGGCTACAGGGACAGCCACTTGACCTAGTTAAAAAAAAAAAAGAAGAATTAACAGGTCAAATTTATGCGTAGTCTACTGCTACAAACAGAATTTTACAGATAATGCATGGCCTGGGAACAGCACTGGATTTCATACCTGTGTGCTTTCCTTTGAGTATGGTCAGGTCAGAAAAATTAGTCTGTGTTTCCATGCTAAGTGTGCAGACTACCAAGGTGAAATACAGATTCTTCATTTGGCAAGGGAGTTTTCTAACCAAAACACACAGCATTTTTGAGTGTTGCAAAAGAAAGGCACCACTTTCAGAAACGTCGTATCAGAATACGACGTTTACCAGTTATCTAGGAGGTAAGAAGCTGTGTGATGCTCGGAAGGAATGAGGAAGCATATGGTAATTCATTTCATGTGGTCATTTAAAGGAAACACTATCTGGTTTAGGCTTTATTTTGATACTGAGATTCTTGGCTTGCCTGCCAGCTTATTCTAGTATAGGTATTTAAAAATTAATATATGTAGCACATAATGTTATAATATATAATATGCTAATATACAATGTAAAGTATATAAATATAGCTTTTTACTTATGATAAGAATAATATATCCTCTTTATAGAAAACTTAACAAAATGTGAGGGAAACAATAATTAAGAACTCGGATAATCTTGGTAACGCTGTGAACTCCATCACGATCCCGTAACCACAGTTTCCTATCAGTTGGATATTTGTGTCATTTCTTGCTTACATGTTTCCTTTTAAGTGTTTGCATCTTGGATATTCTCCCCAGGAGCTAGTCTCAAAGATGGACTTCCTGAACTCAGCAGACGACCACGTTAGCCATGTGTTGCCAAAGCCCTTTCCACTAAACTGAGGCCGACTTACAGCGTGATATGTCTTAGTCACCCTATGGAAGCAGTGCGGTTGTACCAACGTTCAGACGACTGAAATGGTACAGGCTTGTTTGTTTCTCTTTCTGGTTGATTGACACGGATGGTTTGTTCTTTTTAAAGGATGAGCTCATCAGAAATGGCATCAGACATGGCAAACGTCATTATTAACTGAAAGGGAAAGAGAACGCAGATCACCTCCCGCGTATCTGCTTCTGTCTGGTAACGCGAGCGTCCACTTTACTGACCATCTTCCACCCTCTAACACATTCCGTCAGGCACATCATGTTCCTATTCCCCCACACCCACCCCCTACCCCCTGCGCTGGCAAAGGATGTGGGTCTCTATTGATGGTTTTGCAGAAGCTGTGTTGTCTCAAGGTAGAGGAAGTCTTTTTTTTGGCCTCTGCATTGTGATTTCTTCTTCCTGGTCATGTGTTTCACACACTCTGGGCTCTGGTTGACTGATAACATTCTGTTACTGTGCTTACAACTGTTTAAATCCACAGTATCTGTTCATGGTTGGTTAAGACTTCCCAGTGTGTGTCTGTGAGCTTTGGAAACTGGGTGAAAGAGAGAAGAGGGAAGGCTAGCCTCTCTCTTTTACTACAATGCAAAGCAAAGATTGGAGGCTGCTGTCTGTTGAAACTCTTCCATTTTCTTCCAGTATGTGGCTTTGACCATCCTAGATGATGGTTCTGGGACCTTTGGAATCTGGATTTTGTAAAGGCAGGAAGTGTCAACGCGCATCTCTCCTTGGGTTCTCTTCGACAGGAGGAAGCGTCATACAAGGTGATCCCTGCTCAGAAGGTGCCCCAGCTGTTGATGACCAATTCAGGTTGCTTTTCGCCAAAGGCAAGTCCCCCCCACCAAAAAAAAAAGCTTGAGAACCTGGGACTTGGAATAAGCCAGCCTCACGCAATGTCTGATCTTGTCCAGAAACTAATTACACAGAACACTAGTAACTTTTATTTTATTTGAAGTAGTTCTTAGCATATTTCAAAGTAATTTACAGCTCTCCATAAAATATCCCATCTTTCCTGGAGATGGTGAAGGATAAACAGGGAGGCCAGCATGAATATTGGCCCCTCTCTGTGTGCCCTACAAAAGACAGCTGCTAAGTTTTGCTACGTTAGAAAAATACATTTAGCTACCAACTTTATTGTCATTGCGAAAAATTGCACAAACCAATATCTGTAAGTGAATAATTTTACATATAGTTAGTGTCTTTTTTGATTAAGGAAGTCATTTAAAGGACATATTAATTATGCATCTTATGTATTCTATGTGGCTGACACAGCTGTGTGAATAGAGACTAGCCAGTTGTGTTGGACCAACAGAGTACAGCTGTGATTCTTTTTTTTTTTTTCTTAAAGACACGAATGCATCCTATCTGTGATAGTTTTTCCTTTCAAAAAAAGAGGAAATCAGAGGTAATATTTAATTTTCAAATATAGGCCTTTGGGATGAGTGTCAGGGCAGGCAGATGTTTGCAACACAGAGTGAAGATTGTGTCCTCACCGGAAATTTCCCGCAAGGATTTATTTCCATATTTCCGTACTGATGTGTGGGACAGTCACCATCCACATCAGATAGAGGGCACACATCAAATGTGACCAGATTTTGTTGTTTGTGTTTCAGTTGTCATGAGAATAATTCTAAACTTTGGGGGTTTGTGAAGCCCCGGGCTGCACCCCCATTCATAAGGAGTGCTCGCTCGTTTGAAGGAAATGGTTTTCCAGTCCAATGGCGATTACTTTCAACTCTCTGAAAGTGGAATATTCTGTCGGAGCAACACTTCCTGACACGAGCGTGACCCCTCAGTGTCTGTCGGGGAGCAGGTACCATCTGTGCTCCGCGGTCTCCCCCAGGCTGGGATAGGTGGGCTTTTTGAATGGGACAGCTTTTTACAAAAAGCTGCATGAAAATTGGGGGTTGTCAAAGTCATTTGCCATTACTGACTCACTCTCTGTGCCTTTTGTACCTCCATCAATAAAAACTCCAATCTTTTGCCCAGCTGAGTAACAACCTATCCCGACGCATTGTTCTTCCCCTAATCTCTGCAAGTTCTGGTTGCACAGCCATCCGTTCTCAATGATATTCATTTTAAAAGGTTAACAAACGGGAAACTAAACCAACCATACAAATAACAGCCCAAAGAGCACTTTCCACAACGTGTTGCCGTAGGGGCCATTGCAAATTTAATATTCATGCCGAGCAAAGCTAAAGACCACCAAACCAGGTGGATAAAATAGTACTGCAGTTTATGACTCCCGTCCTAAATGAAATCTCTTAAATATTGCTAATGAAGCCAGCTCTCCCACACTGCCTGCCAGGCGCCCTTTCTAGCCGCTTCAGTCCCATTTCCCTGTCTAGCAATTTGCCCCAGGCCCCTATTAAATGAATTATCACGGCCCCTAAATCATCTCTGCGGGGGTTTCCTCTAATCGCATCAAGACATTTAACTCCCTTTCTTCCTTCCTGGTGACATAATGAGTTATTATTTCACGGGGAGCCATTAAAGAGGCCCCTTTGGAAGAGTGGAATGTGCTGGGCTTGGGCAGGCTGGAAGCTGGTGGCTCCCAGTGCCTGCTGGGGAGACAAAGAGGCCACCCGGGCCACAGAGAGCCCCAGGCCCCCGGGCTGCAGCTCAAATCACGGGGCCCTGGGCAGCTGCTCCGAGCCCTGGCACAGGGCAGGTACAAATGCTTTCCTTAACCAGAGGAAGCAGAGCACTCACAAACCATTTGCTGGTTAGATTAAGCTAATTTATTAAACACAGTGTGCCTGGTGACTGTGTTGAGCAGGGTAATGGTTTATAATTAAAAAGAAAGAAAGAAAGTAAGTCTGGGACCACAGCTGTCCTGGACAGGGCATCAGTGGCCGGGCTGGGGACCCAGGGTGACTCGTGACTGGCTCAAGCCAAGCCAGGCTCACAGCAGTTAGTGCCATGGGAGGGCTAGAGCAAGTGACTGCAAGGGACAGGTGGCTTGGGGTTAGAGGAACAACTCTGTTTTCACTGAAGAAGATTCTGGGGTTGTTTTTATTATAGTTGGTTTCTGAGGTGCTCAGGCTGCTGTCCACAAACCTTGATGCTAGGTATTTTTGGGAGAGCAAGGTCCCTGGAGACTTTAGAACATATACACACACACACGCACACACACACACACACGCACACACACACACACACATGCACACACACACACACACACACACACACACACACACACACACACACAGGTTTTCAGCAGTGCTGGCAGTCCCCTAATCAAAATAAATAATTCTGCATCATCTCTCCTGCTATATTCTGAAGGAAATAGCTTCTTCCATCATGCATCCCACCCAAACACATAACTTATAAAAGAAGAAGAAAAAGAAGGAATGAAGGGAGGAAAAGAAGAAAGTATAATCAAGACATTAAAAGTAGATCTTGTTTATAAAGGAAAACACTAATGTATTATGAATTTTAGTGGTTATATATTCCCCACGGTGACTACTGAGGACTGTCCAAATGCTGCACCAGTCTATAATAAATTTTAATTTATGGGAAAACTATTCAGTTGTCTGTATTTGACGCTTTTTCTTCAGAATTTGCTTTTCAGCCAAGGATTATATTTACTCAAATGTGTAGATACTGAAGCGTGACAGCTTAGCTTTTACACTGGCAGGACTGTGAGAGAGTCAGGTGGGACACCCTCAAATCCCAAGAGATAAATAGCACGGTTGTCAGTGACATGCTTTTTCAAAACGGAGAACAACTCTTAGTAAAATTCCAAAATGAACTAAGGTATGTGGTGGTTGTATTCCTGAAAAATCCTGGCTATTAAAAGTATGTAAGCAGGGCAGTGGTGGCGCACGCCTTTAATCCTAGCACTCAGGAGGCAGAGGCAGGCAGATCGCTGTGAGTTCCAGGCCAGCCTGGTCTACAAAGTGACTCGAGGACAGCCAAGACACAGAGAAACCTTGTCTCAAAAAACCAAACCAAAACAAAAAAACCCACAAAATTATGTAAAAGTATATGAAAAAGAGCAGTCCCCACCAAGGCCTTTTTTAGCTAAGTAAATGCAGGAAGGGATACTCAAAAGTGTTGTGTGGCCCAGACTATTGTGTGAGCACCAATGCACTCTGTCTTCAGGATTGGCAACCTCCTTTGACACTCAGTGGCCCAGAACATTGAGTTTTAAGTTGTTATTGTATTTTATGTGCATAGGACTTTTGCCAATGTGCATGTCTGTGCACTACTTACAGGAAGTGCCTGTGGACACCAGCAGAGGGTGTTGGATTCTATGGAAGTGGAGCTGGAGGCGGTTGTGAGCCTACACTTGGTGCTGGGAATTGCTCCTGGGTCTGCTCTTAACTGTTGAGCCATCTTTCCCATCGCTGAGCATTGGTGTCTATAGAAGCTCCTGGGAGAAATGAAATATTTCATAGGTAGAGGGTCTAGAGACCATCTGAAAGCCATGCTAGTTGCCAGTTAGAATCTATGGACTCCAGGCTATGAACTCTGGCTACAGTGGAAGCAGTGGGGCTAGAAGGGCTCCCTCTCCCGTGAGAGCTCCCTTGTAGCCATGTTTCCTCCGAGGGAGGGCACCGTTAGTCACTGTCCTCTCTGTGGAAGTGGAACTCTATAGCTTTGGCAGGTCACATGGTGTCCACTTCTCCTGAAGCTGTGTTCCTAAGAACCCAGTCCCGCTCTGCTTGTTCTTATTAAGTGGTCTCACTCCAGAGCTTAGGCTGTTGGTTTTTATTTATTTCTTTTCTTGGCCAAGTGTCGAGCTGTGGTGGTTAGAATGAAAATGGCCCCCACAGGCTCACAGGGAATGACACTGTTGGGAGGCGTGGCCTTGTTGGAGTGGGCATGGGCTTCTTGGAGGAAGTATGTCACTGGGGGCGGGCTTTGAGGTTTCAGAAGCTCAAGCCAGGCCCAGTGTCACTCTCTCTTCCTGCTGCCACCTGACCCTGCTGTGGAATTCTCAGCTACCTCTCCAACACCATGTCTGCCCGTGTGACACCATGCTTCCTGCCACGATGACAACGGACTAGACCTCTGAGACTGTCAGCCAGCCCCAATTAAATGCTTTCCTTTATAAGAGTTGCTATAGTCATGGTGTCTCTTCACAGCAATGAAACCCTAATTAAGATGAGAGCTTTACACGAATGCCCATTGTGGGCCTGGTTGGGCCTGACCCTTCCTTTTGTTGGCCTGTCCAGACATTTTAAATACTGAGTCTACCTTGGAAGTCATTAGCTCACCCTTCTGCTTCTGTGTCATCTCCACACCAGAATATTGGCATTTGCTATTTAAAACATTACAACTTAATTTGTAAGGAAAGCTATGAGGTTTCTTTCACTAGTTGTGGCACTGTGTACAGCCTTTGTCTATCTCAGCTCCGTGGCCATCCTTAGCACTAAACATTACAATCAAAAGAATAAGGCAGTGGGCCTTAAAATATTATGGGGTTCATTTTTTTCATGTTTGGCATTTTTTTTAAGACTCTGGGAAGACTGGTGCTGTCCACTCTCAGGGCTGGCATTTTGTTAATCCTAAAAAGATTACCCCTCAATTGAGATAGTTTTTAGGAGACAGACATTTCCTGTAATCCTATTATTCTAGCAAAATAACTTTTATTTTTTTCCTGTTCCTTTCCATGGCTTCTAGTTTTTCTTCAGGCTTTTTTTTTTTTAATTCATCATGTGTTTAATTTTCTTCTGTTATCTTTAAAAATATCAGTTCATATTTAACTCGTATGTAATTCCTGTGCATATGTTACCTGACGCAGATTTCAGTGCACGTACATAGTGTGTAATGATCTGATCAGGGGTGAGAGAAGACTGTCTATGTCACTTTCTAGGTCTCTGGTGGGATTAGATCCTAGGTTCACTCCAGGTGTGTACAGAACTAAAGTGGACAGTAAGAGGCTTCGGCACAGCCTTGAGTAAGCGGCATAAGCTAGCACGTTTGCAGGCCTTCCAAACTGGTAGTGAGAGAAAGTGGTAACGGCAGTTTAGCATCTCCCCTACACACCAGGAGATGTTGGCACAGTGCGAGGTATGAGGACCAACAGGTCCGTGAGCTGCCGGCCCAGGGTGGCACAACCATTGGTTTGGGGCAGTTTTACTTGGTGACCCCCATCCTGAGTTTGGACTTCAGTTGTGCTAGAGAATAGTATGTTGTGTGTGGTGGGGTTGGGTGCTAGAGGGCAGTGGTACAAAGGGCACACACACACACACACACACACACACACACACACACACACACACACTATCTTTGGTATTGAGAGGCATTGGGCACAGTGTGCTGGGACAGCTGATGATGTGAGCCTCTCAGTTCAACTTCTCTGTTTGTCTCTCTCTCCTCACAGAGTCAGCACCCCTGCAGGAATAGGTTTGTATCAGGAGACCCAGCTGGAGCTGGAGTTTATGCATGGTCCAGAAGCTCCAGCTCAAGTCTGATTAAAAAACTGTCTGCTCTCCTCCTATGCTGCCTGTTGTACAGGATATCGCACTGTGAGCAGACCCTTTAGAAGGCTGCCTTTTACTGGGTATCTAGTCTGTGCCAAGTGTCTTTATATTTCACAACGGACCTTACGAAATGGACTGTCTCTCCTTTAGAGGTAAGAAATTATCAGAGTTTAAGTGTCTTACACAGAACAGTGACTGGCTTACTCTCATAGCCCAAGTTAATCTCATTGTACGATATTATGTCTATTTAAGAACATATATATGAGCTCTATAAAATAACACTGTAAGAGGCCAAGATTTATCACACATTTAGGAAGGCAGGAGAAGGTGAAAAGGGAGACCCGGGGCTTTTCAATAGCAGGAGGAAGGTGTGACTGTCCCTTGACTTCTCTTTGAACAGAGCACAGGCTATTCCTGTAATGAGGGAAGGGCAGAGACTTGGAAAGTTGGCAAGAAGGAACGAGCCGGCCTCAGAGGCAGGCCTGGCACATTTCTCATGATTTAAAATGTCAAATTCAGAACGCATACATCATCACACAGACTTCTGTCACCAAGGTGTGAGTGACTCTACATCAGCCGCTAAAGCAGGTCCCCCAGGCTGAACTTGCATCTCTGCTTGATGAAAATACACACACTATGATTCTGTGGCGTCAGTAGCAACTCCCTGTAAGGCAAACCTGAATCTCTCAGCAACATGTGCTGCTTCGGATGGAAACGGTCAAGCCACAAATTGTAATGCTACTTTCTTTCTCCTCTTATGATTTTTTTGATCATTTAATTTTAAGTGTGTGTGTGTGTGTGTGTGTGTGTGAGAGAGAGAGAGAGAGAGAGAGAGAGAGAGAGACAGAGACAGAGACAGAGAACACGTGTGCACTGATGTTCACAAGTAGAGGCAGAGGTCAGTCTAGCATGTTGTTCCTCAAGAGCCACCTACATTGTTTTCTGACACAGGGTCATTCACTGGCCTGGAACTTGCGGACCAGGCTAGGCCAGCTGGCCAGTGGGCCACAGAGATCTGCCTGCCTCTGCCTCCCCTGTACTGGTATTACAAGTGTGCACCATCGTGCCTGGCTTTATACACAGATTCTGGGACTTGAACTCAAGGGCTCATATTCATCTGGCAAGCCCTTTATTTTTATGGTGTGTGTGTGTGTGTGTGTGTGTGTGTGTGTGTGTGTGTACATGTAAACATGCCATGGCACTTATGTGGAAGGTCAGAGGATAACTCAGGAGAGTCATCTCCCTCCACCACATGGTTCCCAGGGAGCTAACTCAAGCCATCAGGCTTGGCAGCAGATCCTTCTAGTGGCTGAGCCATCTTGCTGACCCACCACACAAGGGGGTCAGTACCTGATCTTGGTAATGTCAAGTGAATACTAAAGACCTTTGAGTTTTACTAATTCTAAATGGTTTTGTTTCTGAAATGAAAATAATTCCCTAAGGCCTTTTTTGAGGATAACTGCACCCGTAGCCTGATCTCCTGCCACGACCACAAGACTCACAAGGGCCACATTCTGTGTGTAGCCCCTGCAAACACCAAGGTTCCTCCTGAAAACCAATATCACAAATTGTAGCATGACCGAGTCTTCTCGGGCCTAAATGGCTTGGGTTGCTGTCCCTGTACAGGGACAGTGACTTCAGAGATCCAGGACACCTTGGGCCCTGATCAGCTGATCCCCAGAGAGCACAACTCATGGGACTGTTAAGGTCCCAGCTACTGGATGGTATACTTAGTTCTGCCGTCCACACCAAGGAAAGGACAGGTCACAAACCCCAGACTGTTTCAGTCCCCAATGGCTTATGACCACAGGGCAAAAGAAGTTCTACAGACTACAGGTCCACTTATCAAGCAATCACATATCTTTCAGTAAGATGGCACACACAGCCCCAGAAACAGGCAGAACTAGTCAGTCTTTTGTTCTGGGCCTCAGTTTTTTGCCTAAGAAACTGATCTCAGACTTCCAACCCCATCTGTCTTGTCCAGCATTGCTTGATCCTGGAAACCTGACTCGGGAATGCAAAAGGACAGACGTGCAGACATGGGTGCAGAAAAGCTGGGGTCGGGATTGGGTGCTTACTCTGCTGAAGTGGCAGCAACTACGTAAGCAACTGGGAACCTCAGAGCTTGTATCACATGCAGTGTGATAAATCAAGTCAAGTCCACACGGGAGATCTCAGTCAGCGAGCGGTCATCTGGGAGGAGGAAGCTACAGTTGAGAGGTGTTACCCACGCTGGTCAATCATTGGCAAACACTCATACTTGGACCAGAGGGAGGCTTTACCGAGTCCCACGGACCTGAGGCATTGGGTACCTGACACGGATGTGCCCATGTCAACAGTACACATTCACTCAGGGTTTTCTCTGCTCCCCACACCCAACCTCAAGAGTCAGCTACATTTGGCAGTAGGGCTCTTACAGGATTGGCCTTCTTCAACGTAAGTCCCGCCTCCAATTCGGGCCACATAGCTACTCAGTTTCTCCAATGAGCTTCCTCATAGAGATGGAGCTGAAGACGGTGCCAGTGACAGGGTACCAGTAATTATCGGGGCATGTCTCTGTAATGACTTCACTTTAGTTTTATGCATTTCCTCTTAGATCCTCCCTTCTTTGTTCCCATGTAGGTACTATTTTCTTTCTTTCTTTCTTTTTTGATATGGAGAAGCTTATTATATGAGCATGGGGGGAGAAAAGAGGGATCACCCCAGAGAGAGAGAGAGAGACAGAGACAGAGACAGAGACAAGAGAGAAGAAAGAGGTAAGAGAATTTGAATAAACATTCCTGTAAACAAATTCTTTCAAACATTTATATTTTCTTGTGCTCACAGTCCTAAACAAAATTTTTTTAAACACAGAATTTTTGTATTAATTCTTTTTTCCTTTTAATTTATTTACCTTTATTTTATGTGCATTGGTATTTTGCCTGCACCAAAATATCACTTTAAACATCATACTTATGAAAACTAAAATTCTGCCAAGGAGAACATGATTACTGCAAAGTCTGAGGTAAAGAGCAGTATTTGTATCTGGATGTTTTGGGTATTGTTTTTAAAGTAGCTAATGGCTTGGGGATTATGGACACTTAGAGCTATGAAGGCAGTCGTCTGGAAGCATGGGCCCCAATGAGAAGATTGAACAGCCAGCCAGCCCACAGAGCTATGTTTTAGCACTTTGCCCCATGTGGGTGCCTCATCAAGACTGTATTTTAAATTCTTTTTTAAAAATTGATTTATCTTGCTGAGTGCTGGTGGTGCACGCCTTTGGTTCTAGCACTCAGGAGGCAGAGGCAGGCAGATGTCTGTGAGAGAGGGCAACCTAATCTACAAAGTGAATTCCAGGACTGCTAGGACTGTTACATAGAAAAACCCTGTCTCAAAAACTAAAACAAACAAACAATAGAATTATCTTTTTTTAAAAAAGATTTGTTTATTTATTATGTATACAATCTGCTGCCTGCTTGTACACCTGTACATCAGAAGAAGGCACCGGATCTCATCATAGAAGGTTATGAACCACCACGTGGTTGCTGGGGATTGAACCCAGGACCTTTAGAAGAGCAATTCAGATTATGGTATAGTAACATTCAATTGTATTTCATTCAATACAGCTATAATAAAAATAATGACAATTTATTTTTATTGCGGCAGGATCTATGAATCAAAGTAGGGAGTAGGCTTTCCTTTTCTGTAAGAACAGAACTCTATTGGACTATTTAAAAAATTAGTGTATATATTATCCCAAGCAGTATAATTATAAATGAAATCAAACAAGGCAAAGGCATGGAATCTCTCCCAGAAGCCTTTTTAGTGAGTGACATAGTTATTCTGGAATGTATGCACATACGTAGAACGAATGTCTTTCATTTTGCTTTTCCTTATATTCTTGGCTTAATGGGATCATACAACACACACCGGGTTTGCAACATACAATTCATACTTGTCCTAGCCATATTCGTTCATATCCTGCCCCCTGCTCCCTCTGGTTTTCATGTAGTCCAGGGTAACATCGACGTGTTACGCAGTTGAGGATGGCCTTGAGCGTCTTTTAAACCTATTTAGTTGCTAAGCACACTGTGGTGTTGCCAACCACTGTGCAGAATTATATTTGATGGCCTCTTTGACTGGGGTGAGATGAAATCTTAGCGCAGTTTTAATCTGCGTTGCCCTGACAGCCAAGGATGTGGCACACGTCTCACCATGTTCACTGGCTATTTGTATTGCTTCTATGGAGAACTTTCTGTTCACTTTCAGAGCCCAGTTTTAATTAGGTTGTTTGTTTCTTGGTATTTAGTATTCTGAGGTTTATTTTTATTTAATTTAATTTTTTTTTTACTTTTTTGTATATTCTACACACTGGTTCTCTGTTAGATACCTCGCTGGCAAAGATTTTTCCCTGGTGCCATAGTCACTTGACTGACCATTTCCTTTGCTGTACAGAAATGTTTTAGTTTCATGAGATTCCATTTGCCAGCTGTTAGTATCATTCCCTGGGCTACTGGAGCCCTACTTAGAATGCCTCAGAGGTTAAGAGCACGGGCTGTTCTCCCAAAGGTTCAATTCCCAGCACCAACATGGTAGCTCACAACCATCTGTAATGAGATCTATTGCCCTCTTCTGGTGAGCAGGTGTACATGCAGGCAGAGCACTATATACATAATAAAGCTTAAAAAAAAAAAAAAAAAAAAAAAGCCCTTCCATGTTTCTGTAGCTTGAAACGACCATCCTTCTTTTTCCTCTAACAGTTTCAGAGTGTCAGGTCTTATATTGAGTCCATCATCCATTTGGAGTGGAGTTTTGTGCAAGATGCTGGGTTACCTCCCTCCAAGACTCTTGTTAGAGAGGCCCAAGAGGCACCCAAAATAATTCAGGCTATCGCCATTGCTCTTGGTGGCCAACCATAGCTGGATGGTAAAACCCTTTTACTGAAGACTCCACACATTTCGGTTGCAGCACACAGAGAAATTAGTTTTGAAATGACCAGGAAGCTCTACCTTGGGGCTAGCTTCCATAGTCATGGCAGGTGCTATGCAGGCTACTGGAGAAGGAAAGCATAATGGTCTTACCCAACCCTGGACCCTGCAGGATACAGTACTAACCTACCAGACAAGATGTGCTCACTTGTGCAGTAGGGGCAAGGTTGTTTATGGGGAAACCAAGTGGTCTCTCGATTAAGACTGAGTCTTGCTCCACTGGAGGGAAATTAATGCCTGGTATTGGAAACGTGATCAGAGCCCATGGCTATAGAAATGGCAGCTCCTACTGATAGCAAGAACCTATTGATGTTGCCTTTCTAAATGTTGCCAACTGTCTTGTAAGTGTTTATATTTACATCTACAAATTCATGTTGTTCCCAACCTTGGTCATCAAAGCTTCTTACTGCAGTGGGTAGGGGTTAGTATAAAAGACCGTGCAACCGCTTAAGGAACTGTGACTGCTCGGCTGTAGATAATCCATGCCGACCTCCTCTGAAAAGCTCAAGGGAACATTGAAGGAGGGGGCGGGGAGAAAGAATGGGGAGAGGCGCTGCGTGTGAAATGCTCTTCTCTGGACATGACATAGCTGTTGCACACATGAGCTCACACAAGCTGTGGTCACCTACACAAGATCTGCTCCAGATGAAGCCAGTCAAAAGTTTCAGCATGGATTTGGGGGAGGGGCGGGTGCTCCCAAGGTTTCACCTCTAGAGGAAGAGCCATCGGTAGTTCCTGGGAGAAGGAGAGTCACTTCCCTTTAGTAGTGTGGTCACTAGTAGGTTCCCCGCGCCCCAGTAGGCGACCCCACATTCATGTAGGTATGGGTGGAACTCATGGGACTTGGTGAGTTTTAAAAAACAATTTAGACAAATAAATAATCATAAAAGGGAGAACATAAAATTGGGAGGGAGACATGATGGCGAGTGCTGGGAGGAGCTGGTAGAGGGAGTGAGTGTGGGTACGGTTGACATACCTTGTAGATTTTGTGACTTTAAAAAAAAAAGACTTATTTATTTATTATTATGTATACAGTGCTCTACCTGCATGTACACCTGTAGGCCAGAAGAGGGCATCATATCACATTATAGATGGTTGTGAGCCACCATGTGGTTGCTGGGAGTTGAACTCATGACCTCTGGAAGAGCAGCCAGTGCTCTTAACCTCTGAGTCGTCTCTCCAGCCTAGATTTTATGACATTTTTAAAAGATTAAAGTTTTACCTTTTTTAAGAATCACTTTTAATGTTGCATTGAATCTAGGGATTTATAACTTTTTGGAGAATCAAACTATTTTATCTTCTTGAAACATAATTGAGTACTTTCACTTTCTAATGCAAATTTTAGTTTTTCTCAAAATGTAATTACATTTTCTTCTCACACATCATTCATTTGACTTCAAAATAATTCCTTTTAGAATATCCAAATTTAAATTTTACTCTACACCTATTCTCAATATGACATAAATATTTTCTTTGACTTGGTTTTATCCTGACTCCTTTATAGACGCTAAAAGAAGGATGATGGTAGCTTGCTTCAGTCAGCCAGGTTTTGTTTATATTTGTGTAGACTCTTTTCTTATTCGGCAGCAAAGATCCTCTTTGCTCCTACGCCCCTGGTCTGCAAAGTAAATTGCAAAAAAAAAGCTACCAAAGTCTGGCTACATCCTCATAGCGACTGTTTAAATCCATTACTTTCTCTTTTAATCAAATCACTGCTGTGTCAAAATATCCGGTTCTCGCCATGAATCTCCTCAGCTTGTTACAGGTCACCGGTTGCACCTTGAAAGTGTTTGCTCTCCTAAGCGTCTTCTCTCCAGCCTCCAGCTAAATTGCTCCACACCAAGCCTGCTCATTTTTTTCTATATACATAGAACTCTAATTAATATAAACAAGATGGCAAAGGGAACTGTACTTTACAAAGAAAGGAAGGCGGAATTGCCCAGCTGACAGACACACGTGCCTTGTCCAAATAAGATGGGCATTTACAGAGGGAAAAAAATTATTCAAATCGCATTCAGAAACCACAACCAAAAGCAAGCTTGAAAATTCCCTACCTAGGAATTGCTGAGAGATTTCTTTCCTGCTTTAAGAAATATCTTATATAAAGCCGCCAGAGGGCTGGTAAGGGAAATTGTAATTATGTTTAAACAGCCAACATTTCACTAGCATAAAATATTTGTACAGGCTTTTAAACACGGAGTTAAGCGCCAGAGGCTATTTTCACTGTTTAATGTATTAAGTAAATAAAAATGTATCTAAGACGTAGACACACAATTAGTTTTGAGTTATTTATCCTGGAGTTTGTATGGCTTAGAAAAACTCCATCTTCTTGGCTGTTGCTGTCCTAATGCATTTGACTTCAGCCATCAGCTATGATTAAACACCTGCTGTTGTGGGGAAACAAAGCCCACTAATCCAATATGTATTTCTGACATCTTAAATATCACCCAGTCCCCCGACATCAGGTACAGCTTTTCGGCGGGATGGAATTCCACAGCATATTTTTCTAATTTATGGATGGACAATAAATCAAAATTAAGCCCTGGGCAATGAAATATACATCAGTGCAGAATGAACTGACTGCAAACAAGGACCCTGCACAGCCGAGGGGAAAAGGATACACTAATGGAATCCTAAGCTGCAGCACTGCTCGGAATTAAGGAAGTTTATTTCACATTTTGTCCCAATAAAAGCAAGATGCAAAGGCAGAAAATGGGAATACATATATTATATATATTTCATGAAATATATATAATATATATATATATATTTCATGCACAGTACCAGATGAGCAGGGTTTTTGGGTTGTTTGTTTTGAAAGAAAAGTCACTGTTTTGAAATGTATGTTGTTTATAAAAAAAAAAATCAAACCTATATCTCCACGGTTTCTTTTTTTATTGTTGTTATTTTCCACATTTAAGGTTTGAAATGGTTGGTGTTTTGCTTTTCTGTGAGACTAAACAAAGGCCCATGCAGTCAGTCTTTCCTTTGAGACACACCAGGAGCCTTCCATGCCAGGTGGGCAGGGCTGGGAGCTGTCCGGTGCTAAGAAAGTCTCCCTACAATTGACCTCAAGGTGTCCTGGGACTTGGAGATGAGAGGTGACCCCACTGCTTTGTTCTCATCAAATTTCCCCCGCCCCCCGGCGTGGTGCTTTGGGCCAGGCCTGGCTCTGTTTATCTTTCTCTGTTCATCCTAGACTCAAGTTGGGGATACACCCTGCCTCATCCTTCACCCTGGCCCTGCCAATCACCCCTTGTCTAGAGCAGAGCCTGCCAGGGCATCCATCACATTTATCGAAGATCATAGTTTGTGTTCTGCGAATACTAGGATCTTAGCGAACATATCTCCTGAGTCCTCACAGCACCTCTGTAATGGGACAAGCTACAAATAGTATTCAAACATTAGGGGTAGGGACTGAGGTCCATAGTCAAACATAGCTTTGTGTTACGCTGCAAGGCAAATGAGTGTGTGTGTGTGTGTGTGTGTGTGTGTGTGTGTTTTGATGAACAATAGCACATTAGTATACCACTAAATATATTCCCATCTTCCATTTTAGTTAATTAAAAACAGGTCCAAATATAATAAAGTCCAGACTTTGTCTCCAACACTACAAATTATTAAATAAAATCAAATAGCATCTTTTACCATGAACTTTGCCATTAGAATACCCTGCTCTTTTTAAAGTTCACAAATTTAATGTTTATTAAGAGCCTTCCACTCACCAGATATCATGCAAAGCCCTTAGGACTCAGTGCGTGCACAAACACACATGCACACGCACGCGCACACACACACACACACACACACACACACACACACACACATACTTATTGTTGGGTGTGGAGAACCCTACCTTTGGAAGGAAGTGGAAGAGTGTGCAGAACTGAGGCAGCGCCTTCCTGACTAAGCGCTTTCTCGTGGCATAGCCCACATTCCCTATAAGCAATGTCTTGAGGTCTTTGGCCGACTTTTGCACTACGACAGCCTTTGACATTCCCAGGTTTGTAGACTCGCATCTGCTAATTCCAGCTTCCAGGGACCGGTGTGTCTAGAGGGCAGTCTCATTAACTACTCCACAACCAACCTTCTTGTTCTGTCTCTTGGTTGGGACTCTACTCAGGGCTAGCTTCACGGTGAGGTGAAATTTGATAACATACAATTAATCATTTGAAGGTGAGCAATTTGGTGTTTATGCGCAACCGCCATGTCTGTCTAATTCCAAAACATTTCACTACCAGAATGGACACACAGTTGGTGCTAAGTGGTGTCATCTATTTTCCCACTTTTCCCAGGTCCTGGCAACCATTAGTCCACTAGTCTCTGTAGATTGATCTCTTCTCCACATGCTATGTGACCTGTGCTTCTGGCTTCTTTCACTTAGCACATAATGTAACCTATATCAGTGCTTCATTCCCTTGTAGGCTGAATGATATGCCATCGTACAACTTGTTTATTAATTCCCCGTTGATGGCTAAACACTTGTTTCTGTCCTTTGGCAATTGAGAATGCTACCCTTACACACACCACCCATGTGTATTTGTTTTAGATTCTTCTAGGTCCTGTATTTTAAAAATAACTTTTTATTATGGACCAGACATATAGGCAGGTTCATCTATCCACTACCCAGTCTCCCTGATGTCAACGCATTTAGTATATTCAGGATGATTTTGCCCAAAGTGGGAAACCAACATCACTACAATTATATTAATGAACATTAGACTTTGGCTTTTACTGCCAGATTCTTCCACTTTTCTTTTCTTTTTTCTTTTTCTTAGTTTTTCAAGACAGGGTTTCTCTGTGTAGCCCTGGCTGTCCTGGACTTGCTTTGTAGACCAGGCTGGCCTCAAACTCACAGAGATCCACTTGCTTCTGCCTCCCAAGTGCTGAGATTACAGGCGTGCACCACCAAGCCCAGCTTTCTTCCACGTTTGCTATTCTAGGATCCCATCCAGGATGCCACATTGTTTTTAGTCAGCACATCTTTCTCTACTAGGCCTTTCTTGGTATTTCCTTGGTTCTTAAGACTGTGGGAGTTTTAAGAAATAATAGTTAGGTTGTTTTTTCTGTTTTTGTTTTTGCCTCATAACTTTGACTTCCCTGATGTTTTTCTCATGACTGCACTAAAGTTTGGAGAAGTGCTTTACCAACCCAAAGGGCACATGTTGTGGCATGACCCATCTCTGGAGATGTTGACCTTGACCAGGGGTGGGGGGGCTGGGGCCATGCTCAGCCACATTCACACCCCCTATTCTGCTCTCTGGAGGGAGCCCACACTCGGGAGGGATGGGGAAATTGATGTCCACTTCCCAGAGTGAAGAGTACTTACATATACGGTACTTAGAGTCCTTCTTTGACGGAATTTTTGCCTCTTTTCCCTCATTTGTTTATTCAATCATTTTTGCCTGGTATGGACTCAAAATTGATTTTTACAGTTCATATTCTTTTAAGGCCATATTTCCCAGGTCTGTTGGAAGAGGTGACTGGTGACAAGACAGTGCAGTGTGCTTTTGAGGCAAGAAGACCTTGGGCTTGATAAAGGAAATAGAATTCGTAGACCAAGAGGAGGCGACTCATGGGCAGTTCTGTACAAAGGCGCTTAGACAATGTTTACTAAGAGCACACAGGGCACGTTTTTGGCATGATCTTTCAAAGGAGACTATCAAATACTTTAAGAGAACCTGTCTGGTTAGAAGTTAGCTTTCCTGGTTCTACTTTCGTTGAAGAATTCTAAAGCTGACTTCAAGAACTGTGGTGCTTAGTAGCACAGTGGGGTGGTGTCACATGTCTGCACACAGCACTCTGGAGGCTGAGGCAGGAGGCCAACGAATAGAGAGAGCAGCCGTATAGCGAGACCCCCAAACCCAAAACTGTACAGCAAGAATAGAGCTCAAAAAGGATGTTTAAGGAATCCACATTTGGATTTGGACACACAGTAGGGAGGGTGCGGAACACTGAAGTCAAGCAGAAATGATTTGATACTTCCAGAGGAAATAGGTGTTCTATAAAGGAGCTAAATTTAGGCTGTTGCTGGCTTCTTTATGGTGACGATAAAAGCCACAGTGCAGCAAATAATATCTTCAAAATGCTTAGAGAAGAAAATTACGGACAAAGAGCCGTGACTCAAGCTAAGTGATCATACAAGAATGAGGGAGAAATGAAAATGTTTTCATACAAAAATCCCTATCTCTCTCTCTCATTCCCCCCCCACCCCCCTTTTTTTTGAGCCAGGGTCTTGCTATATGGCCCAGTCTGGCCTCAACTCATGCCCCGGTCTCCAGGGTGCTGGGACTGCAGGTGTGTGCCACCATGCCCCATTCTGGATTTTGCTTACATTCAGATCCAATAGTTTTAGAAAGTGACTTTCAACACATGATGGAAATTGATATAGTTGCCAAGCCCAAAGGAGGAATGGAGGAGGAAGAAAGTACAATTTTTTTTTCAAGACAGGGTTTCTTTATGTAGCCTTGGGTGTCCTGGACTTGCTTTGTAGACCAGGCTGGCCTCGAACTCACAACAATCTACCTGCTTCTGCTTCCCGAGTGTTGGGATTAAAGGTGTGAACCACTAAGTCTGGCGGAAGAAAGTACAGTTAACGCAAAAAAAAAAAAAAAAAAAAAAAAAAAAAAAAAAGGAAAAAAGAAGATAAGAGAAAGCCATTAAAACCATTGGCCTGAGTCAGGAGAGTTACAGGTTGAAATCCAGAGCTTGACTTTCATAGTGAGTCTGTCTCAAAAAGAAAAAAAAAGGTCTAAAAAAGAAAGTCAAAGAATAAGATGGCAGCAGTAAGTTCAAATATATTCTAGCCTCGTTTGGAGGGATTTTGGGGTGGGAGATGTAGTTTGGTGGCAGGAAGCTCGCTTAATATGCACAGAGCTCTGGGTTTAAGCTCCAGTACCGCACAAGGAAAACAGAACCAAAAACAAGAAGAGAGACTATTGGATCGGAATTTTACATTCTGGCTACAGTCTGCTTAGCAGAAGGAAGCCCTGTTTCTAAGAAACAGCTTAAGGCCAAAAGTAGGGATGGAAGAAGAAAGTTGACGGTTTCATTATTACCAGACTGAACGGGCCACTAAGGCAAAATATAGCATCAGGGAGAAGACACAGGGCCAGCGTTTAGCGCAGAGTGTCCTGCGGTTAGAGAGATACGCCATCAGAGCACCCAGCTTATTCTGCATGGCTTAGAAGTGTGAGCATGTGTTGTAAATTATGGAGAAGCCAGGTGCTGACTCGGTGTGTTGGAAAGAACTTTCTAACAATTAGCTCTCTGAAACGAAGAGTTCTTGGTCCTGAGGGTATTGAGGATACAGCTATGGATCCGTGCGCTGAGCTAAAACAGATGGCATCCAAATGTGAGCATTGGACCCACCTGAGAAGCTTTTATAAAAATGCATATTTTGGGGCCTCTTTGTAGGATTCTGTATAAGAGGAACATGTGGATTTGAACTGCTCCCCAAAATGCCTTGATGTACACTCAGGAGTGACTCCTGGAATAGTAACTGTGACTCACAGGACAGACAACAATCACCTGGGAACTCTGGAAAACGCAGTTTGGGATTATGTTGGCCACACACTTCCTACGCAAGTTTCCCCCAGCTCTTTACATTCAGGAACTTTCCTTTTTCTTTAGCCAAGATAGGTTGAGAAGCTCTTCCGATCTTCATGGCTTGAGGACCCGATTTCTACCTTAGCATTGTTGTGAGTTAATGAGAGTCTGGAAATGGCAATTTGTGACCACAGAAAGCCTGGGACCCCGCAGTCAGAATGACAGCTCAGTGCTGAGAGCCAGGCATCTTTAGAATTCAGAATTCTGTTTCTGCACCTAAAATGGAGACAGAAGCCTTGATGGTTCCTTAAAAGACCAGATCTCTCAGCTTAGGGCAATTAAAAAAAATGTTATCATCCTTTAGGGGCTGGAGAGATGGCTCAGTGGATAAGAACACTGTCTGCTCTTCCAGAAGTCCTGAGTTCAATTCCCAGCACCCACATAGTGGCTCACAACCATTTATACTAGAATCTAATGTCCTCTTCTGGCCTGCAGGTTAGAGCACTCATACACAAAATAGATAAATAAAAATTTAAAAAATTTCATCCTTTTATAATGCTACTCAATCTTCCTGAGATTGGCTGGCACGCTGACTAGAGTTGTTAGTTTTTTGCTTCTCTCTCTCTCTCTCTCTCTCTCTCTCTCTCTCTCTCTCTCTCTCTCTCTTTCTCTCTCCCTCCCTCCCTCCCCCTCTCTCTCTGTGTACAGGCCAGGCTGGTCTTGTCTTTTGGGGGATCTTTCACTGCTTCGGTAGCCTCAAAGTCTTTCAAGGACATTTGGTTAACTTTGTCTCTTTGGCTTCAGGCTTTTTGTTTGTTTGTCTGCAGTGCTGCAGGCTGAACACTCCAACACTGAGCCATACCCTTCCACACACTTTGCAGGGATAAGACCTTATGTAACTAAGGCTGACCAGAATCTCTTAATCTTCCTGCCTCTACCTCCCAAGTGCTAGGGTTACACAGGTGCCACCATGTCCTGCAATGTATTTATTTACTGGGGGTGAAATTCGTTTACTATAAAATCAACCATTTTAAAGAGATTCAGTCCTCAGTATTTGGACCGTCCACCATGTTGTGTAAGCATCACCTCTATGTAGCTCCAAACATGTTTAATCTCTCCTGTTATCCACAGTAAACAGTCATTTCCTACTTCTACACACTCCTAACCTGACAGCCAGCTGTCTGCTCTCTGTCTAAAAGGATGGCCCAATCTGTGTTTCTTATAGATGGAATCAAAGATGTGACCATGTGCGCGGCTTCTTTCCCTCAGGTGTTTTCTGGGCTCATCCAAGTTGTAAGATGTGTCAGCACTTTTTTTTTTTTTTTTTCTGGTAGAATGATAATCCACCATGCGGTTATGCCACAACTTATTTATTCCTTTGCCTGCCAGTGAGCATTTTGGCTTTTGTAAACAATGGTGTTGTAAATATTTGCATACAAGTTCTGTTTTCCACAGCTGATTTTTTTTTTTTTTTTAATGTACCAATTTGTTTTTAAAGCTGGATTGAGAAAAAGTATTTTGCTAGAGAGGAGCAAGTTCAAAGTGACTTCAGCTGCGTTTCAAAGGGACCCAGAAACTAAAACGTCTCTCAGTGAGTTGGGTGCCCTTTCAATCAAGAGGCGGCCATTCAGGCTATGGTGAGGTGGGCTTGGGGAGCTGTCTGTGTGTTCGCTGGCGGTATTTGATGTGCGCGCCAAAGCTGGAGGAGCCTCGGCTCCCAGGCGGGAGGTCAGCATGTGCTGTCTCTATTACCGAGCTTTTTAGAATTGCAAACGGTATCACGGAGTGGCTGGACATCAGCAAAGGAGTTTGACAAGGCTGTCGCATCTGTTCAATATTTCTGCTGAAATAATCACGGGTATTGCTGTTGATGGTTACCATAGTGGTATTAAGGCTGGCAGAAGGAGATGATGTAATCTGGAGGATGCTGATGACATTCTGGCTGCTGAGTCCTTGATTTCTGTAACCAGGAAAGCCGGGACCTCAGACTAGCGATGACTTAGGTGCTGATAAAGGCAGGTTTGCAGCAGAGTATTTCAGGACTAGAACAAGCTGGACGTAAGAATGGTGATGAAGGGTTCTGCTGTCTGTGGTTTATGCTGGGTGATGAGAGCCAGCAGCTCCTGGCTTATAGGAGATGGGGCAAATGGGATAGTCAGCATTTGCAAGAATCGGAGCATAGCTCCACAGGGGCAGCGGCTGGCTTCTCACTCACGGAGAGCCCTCCTTTGGTCTTGAGTGCTGGAGGCAGATTGGTACAAGCCTGAGTCCGTAAGCTCTGGCCAGAAGAGGAGAAGGAGATCAAATCAGAAACACAGGCACTGTCAAAGCTGGGTTAAAGCTAGAAAGATGGCCACAGTATCTTCCAGGAGAAGGATGATAACGGGCTGGAAGAAAACACCATCTGTATCCAGAATCCTGGACAGCTTGCGCTGGAAATAACTCCTTCTGTGTGTCTTGATTTTCTGAGAAGTAAATCTTGAAGTCCAGAGCTGGCATTCATCAGGACAAACAGGAGTACAAGGGTCTTGGGGGAGGATTTGTGACAGGGCTTCTGGAAACCACTTTGAAGAATTCATCGATGTGTGAGCATTCTTGAAATCTCCTTTGAAATAAAAATAAAAATAGATGTTTAAGGCTGGGGCCATCGATTAGTGGTTGAGCACCCGATTAGCACACAGAAGGCCCTGGGTTTAAGAAAATAAACCAACAAACAAAATCCACCTTTAAATTTTATGTGTGTTATTTTTTCCACCTCAGAATGTTGCTCTGTAGTCCAGGTTGGCCTTGAATTTGTTTTTTTTTTTTTTTAATCTCTGCCTTTCAAATGCTAGGAATACACCATGCTCAACTTTGTTATTTTCATTTTGAGGCAAGCATATACTCATTGTAGAAAAATGTTTTGAGCTATGGATGTAATAAGAGGAACAGTTAGGCATATCTTCATGATTAAGAAAGTAATAATCCAACAGGCGTGGTGGTGCACACTTTTAATCTCAGTACGTGGGAGGCAGAGACAGGCGGATCTCTGTGAATTTAAGGCCAGCCTGGTCTACAAAAAGAAGTTCCAGGACAGCTAGAGAGACCCTGTCTAAAATAAATAAATAAATAAATAAATAAGAAGAGATGAAACTTGCTATTTGTGCTTCTCCCAACCTTGGCCATAGATGCTCCTTAGGCAGTGGTTAATAGAGAGTCAGTATAATTCACAATTGCCTGTGATTGCTCAGCCTTAAATGGGGACTCTATATCAATGCCTCCTGTCCCCACAGATCAGGGAACATTGGAAAAGAGAGGACAGAAAGATGTAAGAGCCAAAGGATGGGGAGGGGACTGGGAGGCGCTGCCCTCTGGACAGAACGTGGCTGTTGCTACGTTAACTACACGAGATCTGCTCAAGATCAAGCCAGTCAAAAATTTCCAGCATGGACTGGGGAGAGGCTCCTGAGAGCTCACTCCTAGTTCACTCCTACATGGCTGCGAGGGGGAGAATAACTTCTCTTTAGGAGAGTGGCCACTAGAAGGCTCCCTGCCCCCCAGTGGGTGACCCACACTAGGCACCTATGAGCAGCACTAGCTAGATTCAGTGGCTTGAAAAAAATAATTATACTTATTTACAATAAAAGGAATCATATACATTGTACCCTATATTCTTTACATATATATAAAATGTTTTTTAAGACATCATTTCTCTGTGTAGCCCTGGCTGTCCTAGACTCATTTTGTAGACCAGGCTGGCTTCACAGAGATCCACCTGCCTCTGCCTCTCAAGTGCTGGGATTAAAAGCATGCGCCCTCCACGCCCAACACTTGTAATGTTTTTATATGTCTATTTTTATGATTTTGGGACATTATCAGAAGAAAATTACATATTGGGGGTTATAGTCCTTGATGCTTTCCTGGATCCCAAAGTCATTCTCAGATCGGCTTCCATAGACAATGGCAACATATTCCCAGCTAGACCAGATGAAAAGCGAGACCTAGGTTGACCATTTTCAGGAGCTTGACTTAGAGCTCAGAAAACGGTTGTCTTTGAAACAGTTCAAAGTCATCCATTTCTCCCAAGGCTTGGAAGAGGCGCGTGGGTCTCTGGGAAATTTTGGATGCCTTTGCAAACTTTCATGGGAAAGGCTGACTCTTCTTCCAAAATTCAATCCAGTATTATCATAGCAATATTAAAACATGGATCTCCTTATGCTGTAGTAGATAAATAATATCTGGGGTGGATGCACACCTAGTGTGTGTGTGTGTGTGTGTGTGTGTGTGTGTGTGTGTGTAAAGCAAACAAGGATTAGACTATGGCAGGTCTAGACATTACAATGTCTTTCTCCTTTCTAGCAAGTCTTCCTCATGTTTCTGGGACCTGCTGAGCCAGACTCCTCCTGTGACAATCCTCGCCGGCTAACCTCCCTTTTTCTTATCTCAGATCTTATTAAACGATTTAGTCCTGGCAATCTGGTTCTTGGGTCATGGACTGACTAACGACGCTTCACACTCCTCCGCATTAGACACGCACAGTCATCATCTCTGCGACAGGTTAGTGACAGCCACTAACTCTCTCCTCCCATTTAGAAGTGGGGTCTGTGTCCTCTCCCCCCAAGACCTTAGGTGGTGTCATGGTTTGGATGTGAGGTGCCACCCAAAAGTCTCAATACTGAGCCTTCCGTCCTCAGGGGTGGTGCTGTTTTGACAGGTTCTGTGAATTTTAGAGATGAGGACTTGTTTTGAAAGGTAAGCACCAGAGGAGCACATGCATTGTATGATTCTCAAAGGCCTTTCAATGGGGGATCAATGCTTCGAATAGCCTGACAAATGGAAAACGTTGGCTGAAAATGGCGTTTCTCTGAGTGTGGCCTTGGATCCACTTGTGTTATGTAAATTTGTTGAAAATATCATTACAATTACACCCCAGTCCTGCCAAACCATAGTCGGCAGAGGGTATATAGAGATCTTTTATTGAACAAGAGCCCTAGGGAATTCATGTGCACTTTGAAATTTGAGAGTCACTGGTAAAAAAAAAGAGTCATCAATAAAGAAAACAGTTCTAGCGCCAGCGTGTGCGTGTGCTTCTGTCTAATGGCTGGTGAATCCTGTCACCTTCCTAGGTCTCCACTTCTGTTCCATTACATAAAGAACATTTTGCTGGATTAAATGACTTCATGTGTGCCTCTCTCTCTCTCTCTCTCTCTCTCTCTCTCTCTCTCTCTCTCTCTCTCTCTCTCTCTCTCTGTGTGTGTGTGTGTGTGTGTGTGTGTGTGTGGTCAGTGTGCATATACATGAGTTCTAGTACAGGTAGAGACCAAAGGTCAATCTTAGACTTTTTTTTTTTTTTTTTTTTTTTTTTGAGACAGGGTTTCTCTGTGTAGCCTTGGCTGTCCTGGACTCACTTTGTAGACCAGGCTGGCTTTGAACTCACAGTGATCTGCCTGCCTCTGCCTCCTGAGTGCTGAGACTACAGGTGTGCATCACCACACCTTAGCTTTGGACTTTGTTCTTTAAGACCTACCTACTGCGTGTTTTGAGAGAGGGTGTCGCGGTGACCTGTAACTTACAAAGCATCCCAGGCTGGGGTGGCTAGTGACCTGCCGGCCTCTACCTCCGCAGCACTGGAGTTACAAACATGCACCATCGTTCTTGGTTCTCTTTGAATGTGGGTTCGAGGACCACCCTCATGCTCTTGTGCTTGCTCAGCAAGTCCTTCACTGACTGAGAAATCTCCCAAGCTCTAAATGAGATCACTTCTGTTGCCTGTGCATGGTATATTCTCTATTGCCCATACCAGGTGGCATGACCCCTCCCTCTTTTGTCCTCTGTGACCTGAGGCTGAGGGGGTACACACACTCTGTCTTGAGTTGGGCAGCTGCCCTTGAAGTCATCTTCACCACTGCCTTCCTTTCTTATGCAGAAGTTGGCATGACCAGGAATATACAATGTAGGAAATCCCACTTCATTTTGAAAAGCAAATATTAATGTCAAGGCCAAAGTCTCTTCAGAATACCATATACCTGTGCTCAATATTATAATTAAGCTTAAATCGTTTCTGAAATTATATGTTTTAAATGGCAATTGTGCCGCCTTTCAGGTTTTCTTTTGCCTTCAGCACCATTGAGTAAATGTGTTCATGATTGAATTAGCAGACCTTTGATTTTAAAAGGACTTTTCACTGATCTTTTATGGTAGATTAAAAAGCAATTTACTAATTTACAGTTCATAGGAATGCCATGCCCTCCTTGAGTTTTGTAAATCAATTCTGTGCTAATATATGTGACTATAGCTCCGAGGGTTTCATTTGGGGACAGCTGGTATTGTACACAACCCTGAATGCACAATTACATCATCAATGCAATCATGCTTTCTGGGCTCCTTCTTTGGCCTAGCAAACACACCGTTCACGTCTACAGTCAGAATGGGGACGTTTGATCAACAGTGATGGACGGTATCGCCTTAGGTATTGCTTCCTCTTTTCCTTCTCTCTTCTCTCATGGTAATGAGACATCCTAGTTGAAAGACAATTGTAAAGAAGAGGCAGCTGACTCACCCAAGAGCCTTCCTATTGGACATGGCTCTCCACAGTCAAGAAGACTGACTCCACACTGGAGGACCCGCCTCCACAGTGACACACTTCCTCTAACAGGGCCACACCTCCTAATGGTGCCACTCCCCCCCACATGAGTCTGTGGGGCCATGCCTATTCCAACCACCACAGGCACCATGAACGCTGAGCATCAGGGAGACCGCTTTCAGCTCAAGGGGCCTCTGGGCCTTAGTCTGAAGCTCAGCAATAGGAATGTGCCTTTCAATTCAACTCCCGGGGGAACCTAGGGAAATAGCAGTAGTCTGTATTTTGGGGAGTCTCTTGGACAACGCTGTTGAACAACTCAAGGGGGAGCTTCTCATGCCTGATGTTGAGGGTTTTGTTAGATGGTTTTTGGCTCTTAGAGGCAGCATAGTCAGCCCAGATAAGAAAATCTCCAAAAAAACAAACAAACAACAACAACAAAAAAAAAAACCCAACAAAGACAAAAACAAAAACAACCACTAAAAATAAATAACAAAAAACAAAACAAAACAAAAAACAACAAAATCTCACTTAAAATATGTGTATATTTATACCCAGACTTACGTGTACTATAGTTTTGTTTTGCTTTTTAGGTAAATTGTTCATAGCATGATCCTTTATGGCAGTTTTCAGACATCCTTGATGTTGTTTTACCCTTTCCTTCCGTCTTCTGTGACACTGTCCTTCCTACTTTCTAATTAGAGCCCCCTGCTTTCATTTCCTGTGTCAGATCACTTGTGCCCTGTTATTCTCCTCTCTACTGCTCCCCCACCCCTACCCCTGTGGTCCCCTTTCACTGTCCTGGTTTCTGCAGTGACTCCAGGATACGTACTCACATCCGAAGACTTGGAGCTTAGAGCCTCAGATGAGAGGGAACATGCATAGATCGTGTTTGGGGGTCCAGGTTGCCTTACTCAATATGATCTTTCCTAGTTCCACCCATTTACCCACAAAATTCAGGATCTTATTTTTCTTTACAGCTGAACAGTATTGCATAATGTTCATGTACCACATTAACATTATCCGTTCCTCCATTGAAGGACATTCGGGTTGTTCCTGTTTCCTAGCTGTTGTGAGGAGAGCAACAGTGAACATGGCTGAGCAAGCATCTGTGGAGTATGACGTTGCGCCCTTTCGGCTTATTTCAAAGAGCGAAGCTGGGTCATAGTGTAGATTTACTTTCAGCTGTTTGAGAGTTCTCCACATTGGTTTTCACAGTGGCCCACATCAATTTGCAGTTCTACCCTCAGTGAATGAAGGTCCCCCTATTCCTAACACCTCTTCAGTATTTGTCGTTAGTTGTTTGCTTGATCTTTGCCATTCTTACTGGGCTGAGATGAAATCTCAAAGTTGTGTTAGTTTGAATTTCCCTAATTGTTAAGGAGGATGAGTTTTGGGTTTTTTTGGTTTTTTTGGTTTGTTTGTTTTGTTTTGTTCTTTTTTTTTTTTTTTTTTTAGCTGTTCCTTAGTCATTTTTAAGTTTCCCTGGACCATTCTTTGAACAGTCATTTTTTTAAACTCTTTTTTGTTTTGAATTTTTTTTATATATTCTGAATATTAATCCTCTGTCCCATGTATAGCTGGCAAAGACTCTCTCCCATTCTTGGCTTTTTCTTTATACTGGTTGATTGTTTCTTTAGCATGCAGAAGCTTTTTAGTTTATGAAGCCCCACTTGTCAATTGCTGGTCTACACAGAGTCCTATTTAGGGCATCCTTTCCTGCACCTGTATTCTGTAGGGAATTGTGCAGTTTTCTTCCAGCAGTTCCGTGTTCCAGGTTCAGCTCTTCGATCTTTTTCAAGTTGGCTTTGTCCGAGGTAGTGAATACTGGTCTAATTCCATTCTTCTGCATATGGACATTTAGTTTTCCCAGTACCATTTGTTGAAGATGCTTTCTTTTCCTCAGATTATTTTTGGCATTTTTGTCAACTATCAGATGGCCAGACTGGGCCAGGGCACTGGACGTGGGACCCAGGCTAGATCACAAAGATCAGGAAGAAGACATGGATGGAATGGTCACGGATACTCACTGGGTTAGACCCCAGAGGAGGAGATGGGAGTGTGCCTGTGAGAAGACGTTGGATGTGGCACAGAAGAGGTGTGTAGGTGGTGGCAGATAGGTCTAAAAACATTTTTAAAAATTAAGTCAGAGCACATAGAGGCTCTGTCTGGCACCTTGTTTCACCCTCTTTTCTTTCTTCCTTTCAATTTGAACTGCAAACTACTATAGCTCAAGCCTGTCTTGCGTAGAACTGAAAGCCCCAGGCAGCCACCGGCAGAGACGTGAGTCTTTGTCCTGAATCCGGCCGTGAATCCGGCTTGTTTGGTGACAGGCACTTTGTCTTCTTCTTCTTCCAGCACCTTCCCCACTGGGAAAGAGACGGCAATGCAGCTTACACTGGGTTTGCCTTCAGTGGTGCTACGGCCAGAGAGGAGGCTTCCTCAGAGCTGTGCCAGCATGCAACAAAGGAAGAGAGCGGATGATAAGGAGATGACTTCTGAGAGCTCAGAGTGGAGCCGCTAGAGCAGTGGTTCTCAACCTGTGAGTTGCCAGCTTTTTAGAGGCTCAAATGACCCCTTCACAGGGGTCGCCTAAGCCATCAGAAAACACAGATATTTGCATTACAACTCTAAAGCTGTAGTACAATTATAGTTATGAAGTAACAACAAAATTTTTTGCTTGGGGATCGCCACAATATGAGGACCTGTTTTAAAGGGTCACAGCATTAGGAAGGTTGAGAACCACTGTATTAGAAAGGCAGAAGAGCAGAGCCACACAGGCCAGATAGGGCACGGAGAGCCAGGGTCATGCCAGCGGTACAATTCTCAAGGTGATGACGTATGGGGCAGGGTCCAGTCAGTAAGTGCTTTTAAAATGTTTAAGTATAAAAGTGTCATAACTGTGACGATATCTCATGTCAGGTCCAGGAGCAAGTGGTCCAGGGCTACCAGGTACCCGAGCTCTCCGAAGACTGCGGGCAGGTGAGCTGTGCTGGATTTTACCATGTGGCTTCTGTCTCAGGAACCCAAGCAGGTCCCTAATCTTACCGGGGCTGCTTGGGGGGTCTCGGTTGTGCCTTCTAGTTTCTGTTTAGAGGAACAACTCCCACAGTCCTCAGTTACCATGTAAAAAGCGCACCTACTCTTGAGTTTCCACACTGTAAGCAAATCTAGACGAGCATGATGAAAAGCCAAGTGGAGAAACAGATTCAGGCATCTTGACCCTTGACTATCTTGAGGGAAGGAAGGAGAATGACTGAGCTTCCCAGCTCCCATCTTCGGAGTGAAGCCAGCTACGGTCCCGTGAATCTTAGATGAGCCAGCTCCATTTTTTTTTTTTTTTTTTTTGTCTGAATTTCTGACACACAGAAGTGTGGTGGTTAAGGACACTGCCTACTCTTCCAGAGGTCCTGAGTTCAATTCCCAGCAACCACATGGTGGCTCACAACCATCTATAATGAGATCTGAGGCCTTCTTCAGCAGATAAAGCACTCATATAAATAAAATAAATAAATCTTTTTTTTTTAAATGTGGTATATGAACTCTTATTGGCAAAGGATTGCCTTGGGAGACTGGAGGTGTGGGTCAACACTGCAGCACGTGCTTAGAAAGTAATGGGCTCTGTGTTCAATTCCCAGCATGCCCTCCTCCCCAAACTATTGTTTTGAATCCTGTTGGTTTGAGGTAGTATTTTTTTTAAATACAGTATCGTTAATCGGAATGTAAACTTTTTTCATATTATCTTAGATAATAAATATGAGATGACACAATAGCCGTCATTGTGCCTAAGTTCTTCAAGGTTCACATTCCAAGGTTCCCTCTGTTGGTTGCTTTTGGATTATAGACTTCAGGAGGAAATGACATGCGCACTTTAGAAACCAAATGATTTTCATGGTGGCAAAATCATCATGGCCACTGTAAGATGGAGCTTAGCTGAGGGTAAGTGGTGGCGGTGGGGGCAGAGCCACCGTGATGACGCTAGGATTTTGTTTGAGTGTTCCAACATTCCTGGCTTTGTTCAGAGGACATGTTGATTGATGGTTGATTGATTTCTGACACAATGGATCAACGGGCATAGATGAGTTAAAACATAGCTATGATTATCTCAAATAGAAGACTTTGAGTCTCTGTTTTTTTTTCCCCTCTCTGGTCCCTGTTAACATCAATTAGACGGTGCCCTACTGTGATATTCTAATTTTTAGCACAAGAAGAAAAATGAATTGATTTCAGGGTTGATATCTCCTAACATTTAAAAGGAACTTCTTCCATTGAAAATATGGGCACCTTAGCAATAGAATAAATGGCTTGACATTTGTGAGGGCAAAATAGTCAATATAAAGAGAATCCTCGTATTGAGAAATAAATCATTAACCACGCTATTTCTAAGTTCGATTTGGAAGGCTTGAATATGTCATTAATATATTTTCCCTTGTACTTTCTCTTGATTAAAGTGCCTTAATCTCAGGGAGTGGTTGCTTTCCCTGCGCCTCTGGCTCTTGGGCATTCTAAGTCTCGATTCTTCCCCCTGTCTCACTGCGGTAGCACCAAAACAGGACCCCTGTCCCCAGAAGGGGCAGAAAGATGTATTAGAGTGTCAGCCGTGTCCCTTTACATGGCATTGCTAAACATCAGAGCCTTGCAGGCGAAGTCTGTGAAAAGCTACACTCTCCCTTTTCAGCGACAATGCAAAGGACATGAATTCATTCCTGCAGTTTTCCCCAAACATATTGCTAGGCGAAATATCTTAGCGTTTTCAGGCCAGCAGCAATACCAGTCCCCTCCTCTTACATAAGGACTGTCTTTAGTGACTCACTCAGATAAACAGGGTGCAATAGACACATGCTGTGAGCTTCTGAGTTAGGCTAGAAAACACAGCCTGCTGGAGAAACCTAGCCAGTGAGCTGTGGAGATGCTCAGCCAGATAGGGAGGCAGTGTGGAGATATCCTAACCCACAGCCTCGGCAGAGTGAAGGGCCAGCGGCCAGCATGGACACTATACCTAGGGATTCCTGTCAGAAAGCCCTAGACATGAGCTGCTTTGTCATTCTCTGCAGTCAGGCCAAGCCCAGTGACACGATGACGAAAAGATTGTGTCTGGCTCGAGAATCCGGGGTTTTGGAGAGGAGTGTAGATTACTGAGACAGCAGGCAGCCTGTCTGTGTCTGGATCTTCACTGTCTAAGCAGATTCCTTGATACTGCAGCTCCTTCTGTTAGCCTTCCTAGTTGTTTTCCCATCTCAAACATGAGGTAAGGACGTTGGCTGCAGGTCCTGGAGTGGGGAGGTGACTACAGGAAGCAGGAGAGCTAGAGAAAAGTGTAGTTGCCAAGGAAAGAAGCCAATAACTGTTTGCAAATAAATTGGTTACTATAGTGGGCAGCTGCTGCTCCGTGCCACTGTGGGCCTCTAAGGAAGCAGATAGGGTGTGCCTCAGGACAAGGGCACCAGAGCACAGGAAGGCTGGAGCGCATGCCCCCCCCCACCTCCTCTCCTTCTCTCTCGGCTCTCATTGATTGGGGTTACCCATAGGGGCAGGACCTCCTCTGCCCTTGTGCACCAGGCTTACTGACAGATGGGCATCTTCTGTAGCCCAGGAGGGAGCACACTGCACATCCTTGTTGCCCATTCTACATGTGGGGTACCACTGTTGGTGCACTGAGATGTCTGCCACATCTGTGCTGAAGTTAGATGGGTCAAGATGGACAGCTTTATCGTTCAAATATCCATCACATTTTCTGGTCCATTTCTCCATATGTCAGCCCGGGAGAAGGTTTCAAAGCACAAGACTGCTTTCAAAACATTCACCTGACTCAGGTCCTTGAGTGTGTCCCCATTGTTTCATATCTAATAGCTGTGGTGTGTGTATGTGTGTGTGTGTGTGTGTGTGTGTGTGTGTGTGTGTGCAGAGAAGGGGGAGCAAAAGAGGGAGAGAGAGAGAGAGAGAGAGAGAGAGAGAGAGAGAGAGAGAGAGAAGACACAGATGTGCATATCTGATATTAGATGGAAGATTTTGACATTCTACATTCTTTAAGTCCTAGAGATAGTTTCAAAAAGAGATAATTATAATTAGGGGGGCAGTGATAGCACACACCTTTAATCTCAGCACTCAGGAGGCAGAGGCCTCTGTGAATTTGAGCCAGCCTGGTCTACAAAGTGAGTTCCAGGACAACCAGGGCTGCACAAAGAAACCTTGTCTCAAAAAACAAAAACAAAAACAAACAAACAAACCAGAACAACAACAACCCCAGTCCCCAAAACAAACAAACAAACCAGATAATTAACCAAATTTTCTTCTCAAGGATGCACTGCATCCTTGGGGGTATGGGTGGAGCTCACTGGTATAGCAGTTGCCTAGGGTGCAGAAGGGCTTTGGTTTGATGCACAGAGAGGGACAGATATACGAATATATGAGAAAGAATTTTCCTGGGACTCCAGCCCTTTCTTTAACCAGCTTTCCAGTCTCCTCAGGAAGTGCCAGGGAGGCAGAAACTGTGGACTCTTTGCAAAGCAAACCCTTGTTAATGTCCCAAAGGATGACGCCCTCTGAGTTACTGTCCCTCCTGAAGATGCAGCCACATGTATGATGCATTATGCCTCAGAAGCCTCAACGCTAACGTCAGAATGGACCAGAATCCCCCACTGTGTTTGGAAACTAGACATTTAAATAAATGAAGTGGGGAGAACAAATCACCCAACATTTTCAAATTTCATGTGTCAATAAAGACAAGAAGTGCTACCATTTAGGGAGAGGGGCTGCCTATGAGCGGGGTGGGGGGAGGGGGAGATCTCCCCAGTCATTTATAAGGACTGCATGGGACACAATAGGTTTCTATGCAGTTTCACCCACTGTCATAAAAGGGTATTAGAGTGACAGTGACGGGGAGGGCACAGGCAGGGCACCGGGAGCCATCTGGGGGTTTACGGGTCTTAGCTATTCAAAGTGATATTCTTTGACAAAGACAAGATTAAATGGAAACTCATTAAAGTATAGACAATTCTGAAGGGAGAGAAGAAGATGTTGTTTCAAGGCTATTTGAGTTAGTGTCAAACACGAGAACCAGAGGTTAGTAATGGAAGCTAGGAAAGCGAATTCAGGCACACGCTTTCTGAACCTGGAGTACTCAAATTAAACAACCAAAGATAACAATGAAAGTCACCAGTTTCACCAAGCAGGGAGAGTGAACTTTCTAATTTGGTTCATTTATATTAAATAGTCAAGAGTAATATATTTTTGTTTTCTGTGTTGAGCAAGTATATATTAGCAAGATTAAAACAAGCTACAAGTGAGTCTTTCTAATGTTAGAGTGTGAAGGGGAGATTGCTAAATCAAAGAAAGATGTGTGTGTCAGGGCTTCTGGCCTTCTCTCTGAGCTGGGCCTGCCAAGATACCACATTATTTTGCATCAACAGTCGATCCTAATGAAATTCTTCAGGCTATAATTATGGTTTCTCAAATACTAAATCATATCTTAACCTGTCTTACTTATTAAAAATTACAGGAGATGTAATTTTTAAATATGTTAAGTTTTAAATATATTAAATATATTAAAATACTGGCTATACTTAGGTGTATGTCAAAATGCTGACTACACTTAGTAGCTCGCCTCATTCAGATCTCAGTAATTGTGGCATAGCTTAGAGGTCACCGCAGAAGTACCTGCTCTGTGTGAGGCACTGTCAGAAGTTTAGGGCCTGATAATTAGATGCCTGATTGACATTTGCTAACAAGACACCATCCCTACTCCCAGGCACTTGAATGACACAGTGACATTGATCTCATAAAATGAGAAAATGCTTTCCGGCGGGACAGAGGAACATCACGGGGACCATTTGAGCTATACAGGGAAAGCGGTGACTGAGGCAGGCTTTGAGGTCAGTTTGAAATCCTCCTCCATGGCCGAGTTAGTTCCCCAAGCAACAGTTTCTTCAGCCATTAAATGGGAGTAATAACACTGGCCCTCAGGCTTGAAAGTAAGAATTAAAGTGAATTGAGGCCTGTATATCATGTTACTGAAAGGCTATAGAGGTCAAAGCCAGTCTGGGTGATGCCCTTGGTGGGCCCCTGGCTGGAAGTGAACTCTCAGCCTTTGAGCTTGTGTTTCTTCATAAGCAATGGGGAGGGGAGCAGTAACAGTGCCTATGACACCGTGTTGAATGTAGAGTGAAGTGTTTAGCACAGTGACTAACACCGCACTCAATAAGGGCTAACTGTTGTAGAACCTGTTTCCATGAGAAACATCAGGCCTACATTTAACTGTTTTATTTTCCTTTGTTTTCACGTTAGTGGTTAGAAAATGAACTGTCTTTCTTTCTTTTTTTTTTTTTAAACTCCTTCTTTTCAAATTTTGTTGTCTGCATTCTTCTTGTTATGAAATAAACAAGAGATTGCATCCAGGGACTCGTCGAGTCTCTCGTTTTGTGGGGTGCATTAAAATTAGATTATCACATACTTACGCCCAGTAACAGCAAAAGAGAGGTGATCTGCTTTCCTCACCTGTTTTATTCCTTCAGATGACGATGGTAGCACGAGAGTTCTGGCAGGAAGGCATGGTCCTGAAAACATCTGGAAAGCCAGGCACAGTGGATGCAAACATGTTTTTGTTCTGATCACAAATGTGGGATGTGAAACACATTATTTGTGAGAGGGCATGCAGCGTTTGTCCGCTGGAAACAGACTCGTGAGAGAACAGGTGGTGTTTGTCCACTAGAAGAGAAACCGCCTCTTTCGGAGGGCGTGGTCTTTGCCAGTTGATAAACAACCTAGTATAGACTCTGAGAGTGTATATATACATACATACATACATATATATATATGTGTGTGTGCGTGTATATATATATATATACATATATATACATATATATATACATATATATATACATATATATACATATATATATATATATATATATATACATATATATATATATATATATATATATATGAGCCCCAAACCAAAGGTGTGGCTTTTGGGGTTTTGCATCACTTCATATTGTTGGCTGTTCTTCGCTCTGCTTTTTTTTTTTTTTTTTAATTTTTTATTAATTTATTCTTGTTACATCTCAATGTTTATGCCATCTCTTGTATCCTCCCATTCCTCCCTCCCCCCCCATTTTCCCATTATTCCCCTCCCCTATGACTGTTCCTGAGGGGGGATTACCTCCCCCTGTATATTCTCATAGGGTATCAAGTCTCTTCTTGGCAACCTGCTGTCCTTCTTCTGAGTGCCACCAGGCCTAAAAAAATGAAATTGGACCCATATTTGTCACCTTGCACAAAACTCAAATCCAAGTGGATTAAAGACCTCAACATAAAACCAGAGACACTAAGTCACTTAGAGGAAAAAGTGGGGAAGAGTCTGGAACATATTGGCACAGGAGACAACTTCCTGATCAGAACACCAACGGCCCAGGCCTTAATGTTAACCATTAATAAATGGGACCTCATGAGGCTGAGAAGCTTCTGTAAGGCAGGAGACACTGTCAAGAGAACAAAGCGACAGCTTACAGACTGGGAAAAAATCTTCGCTCTGCTTTGAGATGCTCCAGGAAAGGTCTTCTGGCTGCTCCAGGTGCTGCCTGCTGTGGTTGCAGCCACTTTTGCTGAGTTGCTGCTTTGCTGTTTAATGGGTCTGCTGGAATTCTGACGAAGAAGAGTGGAACTCGCTCAAGGACCTGAGTCTAAAAAGGTCTACTTCTTCTGTCCCTCTTAGCCTCTTTTCTCTCTTATCTAGGATAAGTGGGTTGGAAGGGAGGTAGAGACATTAAAGAACCCCAAATAAAGTAGGTTTGTAAAAACTCAAAGCCTATATGTAGCTAGGGTTTTGATTCAGTATGGAAAATGCCAGACACATATGTGTCAAAGAGACGTGCACAAGAAACCTTCATGTAGTTGTATTGCAGACTGAGCCCTTCTCAGCCTTTGGGCGCCACTCACACACGCTCCTCCACTGGACCATTTTAAAACCAACTGCAGCCATAAAGTATTTTCTTCTGCCAATAGTTTTGTGCACTCCTCTAAGATAAGGACTCTCCTCTTTGAATTCATTGTAATCTCATTATCATATCTACAGTAGAATAGTCATTCCTAAACAAAGTCAGTGTTGACACACCATAGCCTGCTTTCTCGGTGGCTTCATCCTATTTAGAATCCAAGCTAACGTCAGCTCTGCCTCTGGCTGGTGTGTCTCTGAAGTCCGTGTGTTCTAAAGTCTGGAGGCCTGCTGACTTTGGTTTTCTTGCTTATTTTTCATTGAAGAAATTGTTTTCCTATTGCGTTTCTTACAGAATGTTCTGGATTTTCCTGAGCACATTCTCTTGTTCCTTCTGTGCCCATCTGGTAAACTCTAGAGCCTTAAGAGGTTTTGGCCTCTATCTGTTGGCAAGATGGCTTCCATAAGCATAATGATGTGTGTGTACTTCATGTGGCAGCATAGCTGGAGGGTACATGGGTCTGCCTGTCACTCTTTCTGTGATTTCATAGTTAATCAGTAGCTTCAGGTGTTGTTCTCTGGACCCGGCGCAGGAATCTCCCATCAGCCCCCAACCTAATGGCTGTGGCAGCCATTAGAGAAGGCTTTTATATCTATTATTTCATTAAGAGGTCACAAAATAGAGTTACATTTCTGCCACTCTGCATGCGCTCATTAGCTATGAAGAATTTGACTAACAACTGCTTGGCTACCCTTAAAGTATTAATGGGGAGGGTTGATGCTGTAGAAAAGGCCAAGAGAATGTTTGATTCTTTTTATTTTTACCAATTTCCAGACTAATGAGTATTTGTCAAGCAACTTCCAAAATTACCAGTTGCCACTTTAATCTTTGTACACTTTGTGAATTTTAATATATGTATTATAATTCAATACATGACACCTATTAATTCTTTTGGACACTCAGGTTGTTCTATATTGGAGCAGGGTGGCCCTTATACATTGGTCCCTGTGCCTTTTGACCCAGTCTTAACTTGTGTCTCCCTCGCTTTCTACGATGACAAGCTTTCTCAGGTTCACCTGTACAGATCCGGAACCAGCCACCCCTCTAGGAAATGCCAATTCTTCTCCATATAAGTCCCTGTCTGGACACTGAGCTGGCCATTGATACTGGAGCACTGGATTTTAAAAATACTTATCCTCAAAAGTGAAGACCAAGAACTAGAAAACTTCAGTTACAAGTCACCAGAACCATTAATTTGATTAGCTGTCCCAGTTTTTTAAAAAAATTAATACTGTTCAACTGTTGGAAAATTACTCCCCCAAATGTCAATGATGTCGTAGCGTGGTATAAGCAAGAAATAGCCTCCTAGAACCAACTAGACAGGAAGACCTGGATCAGAGCTATAGTGTGAAGCAGGGCAAGGTTCCGCGGGAATCAAAGGCAGGAAAGAAGGGGCCAGAACACTCGCTGTCGGTATCCCTCACTAGGATCAGCTGTACCCATACATAGGACATGTGAGTGGCATCTGTGTATAGCTCATTGCAGCCCTGTCTGGGGAGGTCACGTGTCTGCCAAGCGCCTTTCTCATACGAAGTTATGGCGATAATAGATGGCAACTTTCAACGCTTTTTATCAAGTTGACAAAGGACCACTTCACGAGTGAAGTCTCTTGAAATATAAAATGTCCATGAAATCCAAAAATCCCGGCACCTATTCGGGGGCGTTACAGGAACACTCAAGCTACCTGGGTGCTGAGATGGCACTGTTTGGGTCAGACACCAGGCTGAAAGGACACAGAATGAAGGGACAAACTGTGTAGTGAGTCGGGGTAAGTGGGAAACATCGTAGAGTGGGGTCCAGGGAATGATTGGACCAGGGCAGACCCAAAGGAGGCCGATTGAGGCGGCCAGTTAAGGGACAGCCTGGCCACCCCAAGCCGCCTCCATCAGTTCAACGTTGCTGACATGTTTAAGGGAACCTTTGCCCCAAGGGTTCAGAATGAACGCTATGCTAGTCTGTTCTTGAAGACGACATCTCAGACGTCTGCATGACAAGGGCTGTGGCCTGGCCACCAAAGTGCTTAGGACAGGATAAGCCCTTTCTCTTTCCATGTATCCATTTCTCTGGTCCACTTTCCCACCCGCCCTCTGTGCATTCTACTAGCCTCACCCCAGAGAGAACTGAGCAGTAGAGACGTGCGCACGAAATAGCTAATGGACAAAATGAAAGACGCGGCATCCTTTCCCGACCTCGTCTCAAGAGGCCATATCCTTTAGTGTTCTCGCGAGCAGGCTGATCTGGGACACAGGCTGCTGCTGGGATGGACCCATGAATGGAGCTATGCTGATCAGTAACGGGGGGGGGGGGGGGGGGGGGGGGCAAGATGGAATGCTGAGTCAGCTTGTAACCTGCACTCCCACCGGGTGAGACCCTCTTCGCTCGCCTCAAGCCTCTGCTTGTGTCACTTCCCTCTCAGCAAAAGGCCCTGCTAGTCCGCGTCCTTCCTCTAACAACCTTTCCTCTCTCCCACCATCCCCAGCTCCTGGCTTTTTCAGACAGGCCTTCCTAATGCTGCAACCTTTTACTGCAGCTCCTCATGTTGTAGGGACCCCACCCCGCCTAACCATAACATTAGTTCCATTGCTACCTTCACAACTGTGATTTTGCTATGGTTACGAATTGAAATGTAAAATTCTGTGTTCTCTGATGGTCTTAGATGACCCATGTGAATGCCCCCCCCCCAGGGGTCGTGACCCACAGGTTGAGAACCACTGCAAAGGGTGCATGACCTCAGCCTGCGATTTTATATTATACAATTTCTCATCACCTTTCTCAGTCTTTACTGAGGCCCAGTTATCCTTTCTAAAGAGCAAGCTGGCCTGCAGCAAGCACACCAGTGCCTCTTCAAAGGCCTCAGCCCTCCCAACACGTTTTAGTGGCTTCCATTAGGCATTTCCTGTTCTCGGTTCTCCCTCCCTCCCTCCCTCCCTCCCTCTCTCTCTCTCTCTCTCTCTCTCTCTCTCTCTCTCTCTCTCTCTCTCTCTCTCTTCTACCTCACATACACACAAAAGAACCACCCCCGAGGCACAATCCAGGAGCCCTCTAACGTTCATATGCCTGCAGCAGGTCTCCTTCTGCATAGTCGGTGAATTACTATTCCGGCTACCTACATCAGACAGCACAACCCTAAGGTGCCTCTCACTGTCCTCTCGGGGATGGAGTTCTGCTTGAAAGCTGGGCGAATGGTAGTCAGTCCTTCACTGGCTGCCGTCCCAGTCCCTGTGTCACCTCTCGATTTTGTGTCCCTGCACTACCCTGATATTATGTTTCCTATACCTTCAAAGAAATACTTGTATTTCGTATCTAGGTTTGTTTGGGGGGAATCTGAAATAAGATGGCTTCCATGAGGCTAACCAAGCCACTGAACTTAAACGCATTTCAGGGTCTGTCTCCATCTCTGGCGGGACTGGCCATTGGGCAGCACCTTCTCTTTCATGAAATGCCCTGTGACATTTCATGTTCTTGATCTTTATACAACGGTCCATTCATTTCCAGCCACATTTATGGGCTTGTTTTCATGTGGGGTTTTTGAGATGTAATCCACGTGCAATTCGTCCATTTTGGGTGAACTACCACCACAGGATCAATTTTATGATATTTTCATCAGCCCTTTTGGGGTGTGCCAGGAATTGAATTCAGAATCTTATACAGACTAAGAAAGTGCTTCCCAGTATGATGTTTTTCTTTGTTCTTCTCTTTTCAAAAGTTTGTTTATTTTTGATTTTTCAGAGACAGGCTTTGTTTGGGTATCCCTGGCTGTCCTGGACTTGCTTCGTAGACAAGGCTGGCCTTGAACTCACAGAGATCCACTTGCTTCTGCCTCCCAAGTGCTGGGATTAAAGGTGTGCGCCATGACCACCCAGCCTCTATTTTTAATTTTTATTTAAGTATGTGTTTGTGTGTGTGTGTGTGTGTGTGTGTGTGAGAGAGAGAGAGAGAGAGAGAGAGAGAGAGAGAGAGAGAGAGAGAGAGGGAGGGAGAGAGAATCGCAGGGCATGTAAGCTGCCTGACATGGGTACTAGGGAGCAAATTCAACTCGGCAAGAGCAACGCAAACTCTTTGTGGCCGAATCATCTCTGTAGCCCCAAAGTTGTCATTCGTTTAAGCTATGGCGATATCGAATAAAAGAGTGAGGAGGAAAGGCTAGCACAGGACAGTGGCGAAGCCCTGATGTCAGTGCGACAGAGTCGTGAAGACTGTGGATGGTGCAGGGCCCACACAGCCATTTGCTCTGTGTTCAGGGAAAGTCTTTCTTAGGAGGAGACAATGGTGCTGAGGCCTACACGGTAAGAGAAAGAAAACCACAGGAGGGCTACATCAGGGCATCCTGGCGAGAGGGACACAAGGGAAGGCATGAGTTCTGTGTCCTGGAAGCGGGGGGGGGGACACCACGATTGGCCTATGAAGCTTCATGGCTGGGCAGTGAAGGCTGGGGATGGAGAGGTAGGGAAAAGTAGATTAGACCTGGGTTCCTGGGCTTACCCCCTGAACAGCCCACAAAGTGAGCACCCCCAGAAGTGGAGGAGAAGGCTCCCCGTGGCCTCCTCTGTACACAATTATATGTCTCACATAGGAGCAAAAAGACCCTAGACCAGGAAAAGGTAATAAGTGAGAGAACTGGCGTGAACTATTATTCTGTTTCAAATGGAAAAATAAAGCCCAAAGCAGTGCTGCAAGGTGACAATTTACGGAGCTGGAAATGTCTTCCGAAGTCTTTTTAGAGTTCTGTGTTGACTGTTTATGGAAGGCGTAAAATTCTTATAATGCCAGTGTTTTATGAAGAGCGCAGTTGGCGTCTCCTCTTAGCCTGATCCCTGTTCTCAGGAAAAGTGGGTTTTCCTTTATTTATTCATATTGTTTCCACCCCATCAAAAATAGACGAGATGTAACAGGACAGTCCATTTGTACCATTCTGTGTGGAAATCGCGGCCAGAAGCACTTCATGGTGGTTGGTGGCCCGGCGATGTGGCTCCCAAACGCCCCTACACATTCAGACGTGCACCCCTCCTGGCTTCCTGCTCGGCTTTGTAATCTGCTCCCAATCCCACTATGCCCTGAGAACCGGGGACCCCTTAAAATTCAGTGCTAAGCAAAGAGCAAAAAGAACGGTGAAAATAATATATACAGAAGCACCCAAAGAAACAGGGAGGCACAGAACCTCCCCCCTTTAAGGATGAGCTTGATGAAAGAGTTAGGAAAGGCTCGCTTTACCAGATCTGCAGACCTGCAGAACCATATGCGTGCATTAATTAAGGCTGTGGGAAGGAGGAGGAGGGATCGGAGAAAATAACGAAGCTGCAGTGTATTCATGCAATGATTTTTCATTCTGTCTCGCTTCAGCTCTGCCCCTGCAACAGAGGATCTAATCAATCTGCCGGCTATTAAGTTTGTTAATTGATAATGCATACTAATTAGGCTGAGCGCAGTTACTTAAGAGACTCTGCTAAGGTGATTGTAGGCACAGGTCCAAATGGAGTTTAAAGTATTCTGTGTGAGGTTAAAACTCATCAACCAGAATAGATGGATTTTATATTATAACAGAAGGCACAACATACCCGTAAGTATTTAATGTATTGCACACTTATCCATTATTACATATTTTAACTCTACACAATAATTAAAAAATGTAGAAACAGCCACTAAAAACTATAACTAAGTCACACTGCCGAGGGCGTGAGGAAATGTCAGCGAGAGAGCTATTTTCTCATCAAGGTAAATGTTTAATTTTCTCATTTGTATTTGGGAATGGTCAGGACGAGCGAGCGTGGGAGCTGTGCGAGCAGCAAGGCTTATTGAGCTGTGTGGCCACCAGAGGCCCCGGCAGCCTCACGTGCCATGTGGTGGTGGTCAGGTTTCCAAGGTCAGCCCTCCAGCGGCCACCCAGCTGACCCATAGAAACACATTAGCTGGGAGCTCAAGGTCAAAACATGTTTATCAACCATAAAATTGGTTGCTGGTCATACTGTTGTACTTTTTTTTTTGAGGGGCTGACACTTTGGGGATGGGCTGAAGAGGGCATCAGGCATCCAGTGATGTCCCTTCAAAGAATGTTCTCCAAGAAGGTGGCTTAGTCTTCTCGTTGTGGGGGTGAACTGAAGAGGACACCAAGTGTTATGCAAATGTCCTTTGTTCTCCAGGAGGGTGGCTGGTCCCTCTCTGCACCCAAAATGGGCCAATTCTGGTTTGGCCTTTAAAGATATGCCCCAAAGAGCAAAAAGGATTTCTCCAGATCTGTATGATGTCTCCTGGGACTCAGATTACTTTCTCTTAGAAGTTTGGATGGGTCAAGGACCAGCCACTGGCTCAGCTATCACCTCTCAGGGGGATGCTGAAGGAGGTCAACTGTCCCTTCAGTATCCTGAAATCTCCATATTCTTCTGGAAGATCCAGACTCACTTCACAGGCTCTTAATCATTCAGACGGTACATGTGCCTGGAACAGAGTCTAAGTTATGGGCACCAGGCTCGGTACTGGGGGCACCACGGTGAAGCAGACGGGTGAGTCCCTTCCCCTCACACAGCTCGGAGGCCAGCACTGCCAGCAGACAGTTGCTAGCATGTTCTAATTTGTTTCTTTCTTTCTCTTCCTCCCGTGCTCCACTCCCCACCTGCTCCTCCCCTCCACCACTCCTAACAGCCAGTCTGGCCTCCAACTCAGAATGTCTTAGAATGGCCTTGAACTTCTTCTGATCCATTTTCCTTCCACCTCTGAGTACTAGGATTACGGGCACATGACATCTTGTCTGACTGAGGTGGTGCTGGCGACCACATGGCCCTGTGCACTCTGCCCATTGAGCTACACCTATGGCCTCCAGAAGAGGAAACTTTCTAAAACTGAAAAATTGCCCAGGTTAGCTGAAAACCGCTGGTTGTCCCAGACTGAAACCCAGATTCCTCAGTCATGGGTCTCCAGCTTTAACTCCTTAGGGGTCCTCTTTTTCAAAACACATATCTTTGAGAAGCTTCCACATTCTAAGCCTGGCACAAGGTTCTGCGAATGCTTCAGAAATCCAGACAAATGCAGTCCTGACTATCCTGACTACTGGGTAGATGTGAGCAAAAAAAATCTGTCCACAAGTTTGGGTTCAAGGTCATATGATTCCCCAGAGCTTCTGGGTAGAAGTATAAAATGGCAAATTGTTTTATTCCAAAAATGGGGTTCTTACGGAATTATTGGCAAATGTCTTCCATGTTTTCAAACAATCATCGGGGGTTGCCATTTATAACAATTCAAATAGGCTTCTCTACAAACTAGTCTTATAAAAATAAGAATAGGCTGGGCTGTTAAAGGCTAGGCTCACAACAAACATATAAAAATAGGAGTGGGAAATAAGTCCAGTCAGAAACAGCTGAGCGGAGGGAGGGAGGAGCCTGTCTTGTTTGCACTCCTTGGGCAAACCTAGGGATCCCACAAACAGAAATTTGGATGCTGGCAGGAGGCAGTGGTGTGGGTAGTGTGCAAATGAATTGTGCTCCTGCGGCGTGACCATTGAGCCCAGAGCTGATCCATACCGCTTTGTTTTTAGCTATTTTGTGATGACTGAGTTCAATGATTCTGTGTAGGAAAACTCATTTCTGATTAGTCAATTGAAAGAGAAAAAACAAAAACAAAAAACCAGAGGGCCACTACGTCTTTGAGCTAAACATTCTTGGGCAAACAGGGTAGCACAGGATTGGGGCTAATAAGGAGATTTTTGAGACAGGATCAGCCCTTTCTGAGAACAATTCATACTAGCAGGAAATCTGAGTATATTGAGTGCAGATTTGAGAATTTCACTCCACAGCAGCATTATGTAAGTAAAACCATTAGTCTTGAAGACCAGAGAGGTAGTTCTTGGGGCATTAGTGATATAAACATTATCTATTCTTCTTGAACCGAATGATGAGATTAGGTTAAAATTTCTTAGGCAACTAAGAGCTATATATACAATTATTTTTCTTCCTCACTAAGGACCAATACCAATATCTTACATATTGATACATTGATGCTATCATTTGGGAAATGAATAATTTTCTACAGTAGATTAAAAAATAGATCCCAGGTAAAGAACACAGAAGAAGAAAGCACAAAGCTCAGGTGTGCAGTATTTCCTCATTGGAAATGAAGCCTTATTTATCAAGGCTAGAAGTATTGGCAGGGTCATCTGGGAACACCTGTTTTCTGAACTTTCACTGTAGTGAACCTCTTGACCCTTACTTGTATGTATGAATTGAGAGGGCAGTTAAGAATCTAAAGTCTGTCAGACGGGATATGTTAACCTCTATGGCCAATGATCCTAAATCCCTGGTGAGGTAGCTAACATGCCACTTGATTCTGTTATTATTTTTGTTGTTCCTATCATAATAAGGGCTGGCAGGGAGATAGCTACATGTGGTCTTTGGGGGACATGAGCTCCTTGTATCTAGTGGCATCCTCCATGATCTTGGGGCATACCTTGATCCTGCATGCTTAGTTCAAGGAAGACTATTATCCATGTACTAGAAGTGACTCCTTCGCAGAAGTCACTGCCTGGAAGCACCTGGCTCAGAGAACCCCGGAAAGGTCACCTAACTGAGGAGGAAAGGAAAAAAAAAAGTGTGGTGAGCAAATCGAATCTGGTACATCATCGATGACCTAAAGAGTATATGAAGAGATAGATTTGGGAGCAGAGACGGCAAGTCTTTCCCACACTCGGAAGCACTGAGGATTCAACCAAAGCCACACTGTGAGCTGAACAGTAATGTCCTGGGTGGTCCGGTTCATTCTCTTCCGAGCCCGGGGACAGTGGGTGTGTACAGCCATTCCATCTGTCTGAGCCTCCTCTGAGTGCTCCAGCTACGTGTAGATCCTGTCTTTGACCCTACTACTTTGTTAACGGCCCATCAATACGACACTTTCCTGAATACCGACACCCTCCATTTTGTGTTACAAGATGCAGGTAAAGTAGCTTCCTGGCGGCTGTGTTCCAGCAGAAGCTACCGCTCTGCAAAGAGGACTAACATCTCCCCGAAGTTTTGAGGGACCCTGGTTGGGCCCAGATAACAGCTTTGCCCATGGACAGTTGCTTTGTAAGAAGTAGTAGGTTTTGCATTGAAGGTGGTGGCACAGTTCTGTAACCCCAGCAACCAGGAGTCTGAGATAGGAGAAGTAAAAGTTTGAGGCTAGCATCCTAGGCTACCTAACCGGAAGGGCTCAAGAGACAGGAAGGAAGAAGAGCAGGAGAGAGAGAAGGGGAAGAGGAGGGGAGGGGCAAGGAGGAAGAGGAGACGGAAGCTGCTCTTTAAACATTAAATGAGAAGGTAATTATTTTATTTACTATAAGATCTACTAGCTAAATCCATTTAATGGTGAACTTCTCCAATGGTAGTGAAGTGTCAACTGATTTAAAACATTCTAGATACTACTAAAAAGTCATGTGACTTCTCAGGAGTACCTACCATAGCACACACAGTCTGCCAGTGGATGGGAAACACCATTGTAGACTCTTACAGATGCCATTTTTCCTTTATTTTCAACTATAGCATGCTGTCTTATATTAGTTTGGCTTCTTAACATATTTTATGATTACTCATCACATATAAAATCTTTATTATGCAAATCTGTGCAGTGGAAACTAATTTTTTTTTTTTAATTTGGAAGCTAGTTTTAAAAAATAAACTTTGTTAGCTGAGCATGGTGGTGCACGTCTTTAATCCCAGCACTTGAGAGGAAGAGGCAGGCAGATCACTGTGAGTTCGAGGCCAGCCTGGTCTACAAAGTGAGTCAAGGACAGCCAAGGCTACACGGAGAAACCCTGTCTCGAAAAACCAAAAACAAATAAACAAACAAAAAAACCTTGTAAAAAAATCAAATACTAAAATTAACCAAAGTCTGGAGACTATATATTTTTAAGTACAGAAGCTAAGTAAATATATACAAATTTGATATTTTATTTACTCCCTAATTGAGCTAGCTTAAATGAGGAAGGAAAGAAGAAGAAGAAGAAGAAGAAGAAGAAGAAGAAGAAGAAGAAGAAGAAGAAGAAGAAGAAGAAGAAGGGGAGGAGGAGGAGGAGGAAGAGGAAGAGGAGGAGGAGGAGAAGGAGGAGGAAGAAAAGTCTTGGGTTATCTGTTAATTAGTAGGCAGATGAAATGAATATTATTGACTTTCAGCTTGTTTCTACTATCAATTAAATTATGTTCATTGTACATTAAAAATGAAGATAAATGATTATCACTTTTATGAAATATAAAATATTAACTCAAATTATTCCAAAACAATGCTCATTATCTAGTACACTGAAAGGAAAAGAAATGACTTTCTGAACTGATGTACTGGCCTGGAGATCTAGACAGCCATCTCAGTTAGTCTGCATAGCATTTGGCTACGAGTAACTGAAGACTGGTGCTAAACAACTCTCGGGCTAGGTGGCTCACATCTGCTATGGATGGGGGTGGTCCCTCAATCTTTCTGACCCAAAGCTCCTAGCATGAACTTTTCACATTCTATGGTGGAACTTTGATAGTTGAGACTCTAGCCATTGTCTGCTTTGGGAGGAAGAAAAGGAAAGAATGGCAGAAAAGCTTCCTTAAAGCTATGGTGGAGAGCACCGTTAATCTCAGCAGTTGATAGGCTAAGGCAGGTGGATCCCTATGAGTTGGTCCCAAGGCTTGGAGTGGCGGGGAAGAGGAGGGTAGAGGGAAGGAAGGAGGGAAGAAGGGAGGGAGGGAGGAAGAGAGAGGGAGAGAGAGACAGAGAGAAACAGAGAAACAGAGAGAGCAGAAGGGAGGGAGAGGAGAGAGCGAGAAAGAGAGAGGCAGAGAGACAGAGACAGAGAGACAGAGAGGAGAGAGACAGAGAAAGCGGAAGGGAGGGAGGGAGGGCTGGAGAGGGAGGGGGAGAGGATGAGAGGAAAGGAGAAGAGAAAAGAATAAAAAGAGCGACAATAACAAAAACAACCCCCAAAGCCCCCCTTGGGCACATCTGCGCACCAGTCTTATTATCTTCCGCTCCTCCTGTCCTGTTCCGAGGTTGCTCCAGTGAAGATGTGTCCTCTGGCTTCCTGAAAGTTACAGGCGCCTTTTGCTTTGGGAGGGCAATAGAAGGCACCAGAAGGCCATGGGAAGGTGGGAAAATGGCGAAAGTGAGCAATTTCTTTTCTTCAGCCCTTCCTCTGAGTTCATTAAAGCTTGGCTATATCTTTTACAGGAGCCCACTCTTTACCACTGGCAGCTGGTCAGTCAGCACAGACGGCAATTAGATAGTTAAAGTTGGGGTCTTTCTGCCCCTTCGTGGCACCATGAAATTCCTCTGGCCTTTATCTAGTTAACTCAATCTCTGTCTTTCTTCCTTTGATTTTTAACCTTTGTTGGGCGAGCACCTTATCAGAGCTGTACTCTAGCTCTATTTATTTTTATTTAAATGTAACTTTAAGTGAGCAGAACTCTTCTGTTCTCTTGGCTTGTGATCCGTATGACCATATGTTTTCCTTTTATTCATTTCTTCTTCTAATGCAGTGAATACCCATAAGACACCAATCAAACCTATATACTGACAATCATTTATGCTCACCTGTGCCCCTCTCCTCTCTCCTGTCCCCTTGCTCCCATAAGATAGCCACGATCATAAAGCATATGGTTATCTTGCATGTGTAATCTGATATGCTTATTATCTATGAATATTTATTTTAGTTCACTTGAATTTCATGGAGATACATCACAAGTACCTTGTGTATAACTGCTGCTAAGGCCAAGGACGTGAATTACTTGAAATGCATCATGTGGCATTGAGAGCTGTCTATGTTGTTTCAGTTACAGTTCATTCCTTGTCGCTGCTGTATACTATTCCACTACTCACTGATGCTCACATTGGTGGACACTCTGTGGCCTCTACTATTAGAAGTAGTATTGCCATGAGCTCATTCTTACACTTTTTTTTTTTAAATTTATGCCTGTGGAAGTGTCTCTCAGTTTTGCTTTTAGGATCGGAGCATATGCGTTCATTGTTACAACATAGTGTCTCATTATCTTTCCAAAGTAGCTGCGCAATTTTTATTTTTGCAGCGATGTATAAGAAATTTCTTGGCCCATATCTTTGTAACACTTGGCATTATTAGGCTTGCTTAATTTTACACGTTAGATGAATAAGAGATGGTGTCTCGTAGTCTTGATTGTATGATGATACAGAGCCTTGCTGTGTAGTCCGGGCTGGCCTGTAATGCACAGTGGTCCTCCTGCCTCATCCCTTCCTCTCACTCGTTACAGGCATGTGCACCCACACTCGGCTTTGACTGACATTTCTCTAATTATTAATGAGAATCTGTTGGTGGCTTATTTCTGGATGCATCTTCTCCTCTGTGCAGATCTTTGGTCATTCTAAAGTTAGAGTTTTCTTTTCTTCCCCCAGTGCTGGCAGGTCCAGCAGACAAAAACCAGTGATGGCCTGGAAGAGTTATGCCATTAGTAAGCCTCATCCAGGACCACACACAGAATCCTCCTGGGAAGAAATGGAGGGGAGACACTCTCCTTGAGCAGGCATGAGCATTCCCAGGAGCCGATGGCGTGTCTGCTCAGGTGATGTCGCGCACTTAGAGTGGCCAGCATGGCGCAGCTAGAAGTTGGTGACCAAGGTTTGCTTAAAAGACACCCTCAATTATTGGGAAATCTAAAAATATGTCTGAATTACTTGCCTTTTAAAAAATTGAAGGTAATTTATCCTCATCACCAGAACCCCAAATTTCACTCTACCCAGGAGCAGAGCAGGCTGTTAAGGGGCCTGGCCCTTCAGTCTCACCCTAGTGTGCCCTGTGGTTTCATGGTCCACTTCCCTCAGAACTGACAAGGAAAACAGTTGTCTCGGCAACTTTGAAGAGTTCAGCAATCATTCATGTGTGTCCTTGTCATCCCGATTAATTCTCCTGCTCTTTAGATACCAACTGGGTGTCCAACATTTCCCTTTCAACACTACCCGGAGTTAGTATAGCCTTTACAATAAAGGCTCCATTTCACAGACCCCCCCCCCACAGATGTCAATCACACACAGTAGGTCTACAAGCCAGCCCATACTCCCGTCCACGTTGACTACAGATTATAGGTCCTCAAGTTTCCCAGGGATAACTTGGCTGTCATGACTCACAGAACCAGAGAGGCATGCTTATTGGGCACAGCTGAAGAAACGCATAGCAGGGATCTGAGAGGCTCCTGCATGGGACCTTTGCAGAGTTAGGCCACGCATACCTCCTGTCGTATGAACACACTTACCATCCTAGCAGCTGTCTGAAGACCGTTTTAAAGGGTTTGTATGAAGGCTTCCTGGCGCAGGGAGATTGACTATTAGCACAGTCTCCGGCCCCAGAGGAAGGATGGGCCTGAAACCGAGGGCCCCAATCTTCTAACTGTGGCTCAGTTTTGCTTGTGACCATGAAGGGTTTAGGTCAATGGTTCCCAACCTTCCTAACGCTGTGACCCTTTGACATGATTCCTCATGTTGTAGTGCCCTCCAACAGGAAAATTATTTTGCTGCTGTTTCATAACTGTGATTCTGCTACTGTTATGAATCATAATGTGAATATCTGACATGCAGGAGATCTGATATTTGACCCCTGTGAAAGGGTCGTTTGACCCCATCAAAGAAGTCTTTGCCCACAGGTTGAGAATTGCCGGTTTTAAGGGCTTACCAAGCAACCTCATTGGAGGAACAACAAACTGTTATCGTGAGGGAAATTAAAAAGGATGTTAGCACTCCATGAAGTGGAAGACCTAATGTAGAACAAAACTTTATCCCGAGATCTCTGCCATTAAGAAAATTAGAGGAGCCGGGCGGTGGTGTTGCACACCTTCAATCCCAGCACTCAGGAGGCAGAGGCAGGTGGATCGCTGTGAGTTCGAGGCCAGCCTGGTCTACAAAGAGAGTCCAGGACAGAAAAAAAGGGAGGGGAGAGGGGCTTAGGAGCTGTGTGCAAGGAACCAGGAGCTAAAACCAAGCTGACAGGACAGATGGTGTCACAATGCACCACTGAGGGCCGAGAATCTTACCCTGCTCTTAAAGCTATGATCTCCCATAACCTAGGCCCAAAGAAGGAAATAATGTTTTTAGAAATTACTTTTTAGTCAAACTGGTTCTCAGCCATACCTAGGGGAGGGAGACGTTGGTTTCACATAGAACTGCCTGTTCCACTCCCAGACAGTCCCATAATGCACAGGGATTTTCATTGTATGGTTGGCCTGGAGGGGCATTTTTAACGTGAACGCCAGTCATCCTTGCTTTTAAACTTGAAGGAAACAACACAAAATGTCCCCTTCTTTCTTCTGGCCACAGGGCTTACATTTTATCAAGAGTTGACATGGGAGTGGCTCATTAATCAGACCTCCTTTAAATGACAGAAAATCCATTTTCTCCTGCAACATAAGCCTAGATTTTGCCAAACTTGCAATTCCATTAACCTGGGCTCAGTAGCAGCAAAAAATAACCTACAAGTGACAAACAAGATCCCACTTTCCCAGAGCCTACTGCCTAGCCCCCAAGGGGAGTCCTGTAGACAAGAGTCACTGAGAGCCAGCTAAGTTTGCCTTTGTGCATGCTCAGTTGGAGGGATCCCTTGTAGCCCCTGGTTGGATCTCTACCAACTTTTATATAGCAGTCTTTATTTTCTCCATCTTTCCTTCTTCCTCCTGATTCCACCCTTCCTTTTCTGTTTGTTTGTTTGTTTGTTTGTTTGTTCGGGCTGGGGTTCAAACCTAAATTTTCACACATGCCTGGCAAGAACCCCACCCCACCCCTACCAGCACCCCCCCACCCCGTCTCTGTATTCTTTTCCTTAAAGAGAGATTTACAATTGGTGTGAAATCAGAAACCCATCAAACCTGAGCCTACATCTGAACATGGATGTTATCAAAACATACAAAGTTGAGCCCCATGAAGAAGCCCTAGGCTGCCCTCGGTCTAGGGCTGGAGACGGCTGCCCTGACTCAGGGTGTGGAAAAGGCCATACAGGACAACTATTCCTCCTTCCTTCACCTTCACCAGCCTGTGCTGAACACTCAGCAGAGAAAACATAACATGAAAATAATGTCATTAATTTAAACAATTATTTTTCTTGAGAACTTTTTGAAACAGTGGCAGATTATATTTCCTGAAGATTAAATGCTTGGTTTAGCTGCAGTGGATGTGCGGATAATGGGGACAGGCATCAGGGCATTGTATGTTGGGCCCGTCTCAACCTCTTCTCTCACTCGATCCTAAAGGTTGAGCTAAAAGGCCACAACAGGTTCTTAGTCAGATGACACAGCGGCTTAGCATAGTGGCTTTAGTGGTATCGACATCTGGGCTCTTAGAACTGGATAAAGGCCACCAGTTCATTTGTCAAAAGCCATGAACCCCTGTCACTATGGAAGCCAGCACTCCTGGCTGACCCTGAATGAGGGCTCAATGACAGCCTCACAAGGAAAGGCGTCCTCGCTAACATCCAGAGGAGCAGGTGCCATCCGGAGCTAACCCATAGAGACGGTGCTCTCTAAGGTGGCACAGGTGTGCGCGGTGTGGACCCACTGTCCTTTCTCTGCAATCTGCTGTAAGATGTATATAGGCTGGGTGGTGACATGCCGTGACTCCAGCACACTGGGCAGTGGAAGCAGGAGGATAAAGGATTCAGCTATTCTCGGATACACAGGGAGTTTGAGGCTAGCCTCGGCTACATGTGAGCCATCTTCAAAACAAAACAAAGCACAAAACACAGTAACAATGCTGACAAATCTGCAAGCCTTGGGCATGGACAGTCTCAGACTTGAAGAGATCCTGTATGGGGGAGAAGAATGTCACAGAAAAGGAGGAGGGGGCATGGAGGTTGCTGAACCTGGGGTTCAGCACAGCTGCTCTGTAACAAATGGCATGGACATACTTCAGTATTTAGTAGGCCGTGTGGCTGTACCTATGCGAGCCAATTGAAGCAGCCTTGGATAGAGATGCAGAGTTCCAAAGGTGATAGCCACCCTCCCCGTATTCCCACAAGGATCTGAGCTCAAGGAGTCTAGTTTGGATAGTCTAGTTTGGATCTCTCTCTCTCTCTCTCTCTCTCTCTCTCTCTCTCTCTCTCTCTCTCTCTCTCTCTCACACACACTCTTGCTCTCGTTCTCTTACTCTTTCTCTCCTCTCTCCCGCTCTCCCCCCCCCCATCTCTCTGTTATATCTGAGTCTGTGAGGCAACATTATTAGCTGGTATGAAATTAACACTTATTAACATGCTTCTGAATATAACACATTTAGATCTCAGCAAGAGGTGGCCTCACTGTGGGACCTGTACTTTAGAGTCCCAAGTCATGTGACCTAACACCAGTCAAGCCCCAGGAAACATTCAGCTGGGCCTCATGCAAGTGCTGAGAACACAGTGGGTTGGACTGTGTTCCTCACCTTAGGCTGCTTGAGATAAGGGCAATGTTAGTGGCTGAAATGCTCAGGACAGAGCTGTGACAAATGAATCAACTTGTCAACTCCTTCCTGTCATGAATGCGGTTGACCCCAGCATGGCGGAGCACAGTTTCCCAAGAGTGCTGGGCGTGCACAATCTTGTTTCTTCTTCCTCCAGGTGAATCCCGATCTCCAACTCACATGTGAACACAGTTACTGGCAACAGCCACCCTTGTGGGTTAGGAACAATTTAAGGAATGACTGATTTATATTATTTTTGACGCATATGTGTTTTAATTTCTGCTACTGTTTAGGCTGCCTTTTAAAAATAACTTTTAAAAAATTTATGTACACTGGTGGTTTTGCCTACATGTATGTCTGTGTGAGAGCATTGGGTCCCCTGAAACTGGACAGCTGTGAGCTGCCATGTGGGTACTAGGAATTGAACTTGGGTCCTCTGGAAGAGCAGCCAGTGTTCTTAACCACTGAGTCCAGTCCTGGGCTAACTCTTAAGTTTAGGAAATGCCTTTGAATTTTAGAAGAGAAATAAAATTTGAAAAACATGCAAGCAATATTATTTTACTTGAACTTAAATGTTTTGAAAGCTACTAGAATGTCCACCCTCCATATACAATTGTGTTCTATTATTTAGTAATTTAAGTTTCTACTGTTGATAAAACACAAGTTGTGTTGAAACACTGATTAAGTATCTTCAGCAATTAAGTTATAATGAAAGGAAGGAATCTCAATTCTTTATGAATTTACTTGTTACACAGCCAAATATCACCAGCTCTCCAATGGGATATTCCAATATTCATAGTAATAGCTGGAGTTAGCAGTCTTTGATGTTTGTATTTTATATGACTTAAAGTCATACAAAGATTAGATTATTTCCATTGTTTCATTGTAGCATTGTTGCTAAGGTAGAAAAAAATTATATTTTATTTAAGTTGTTAGATTCTTTTATAACTTGCAAATACATAAGCATATGGGCCTCCTTGTAAGCACTGTTTCCTCAGGCCTTACAAAAGACAGCCATTTCCCCTTAATAAGGTTTTATATTATATTAAAATAGAATATTATATATTATATAGTTATATAATAAAAATATATTTAAATATAAAATAATTCTATTAAAATAGAAGAGGAGGAAATTTAAAATTAAAGAGGAGGGGAAGAGGAGCTAGGGGAGGCATCCTACTGTGTAATACGATTTTTCTCAACTAAAACTTTTTTTGAAACTGTATTTATTTTTATGTGTGAGTTTGCCTTAATGTGTCTGGCCACCACATGCATGCAGTGCTTAAAGGGGCCAGAAGATGGCATCAGATGCCCTGGAGCTAGACTTCGAGATGGCTGTGAGTGGCCACGTAGGTGCTAGGAACTGAATCCAGGTCTTCTGGAAGAGCAGCCAGCACGCCTAACCTCTGAGTCATCCCTCTTGGCCTCGAGCAACAGAATTTTGAGGTGTTTTCCTGTAGCATTTGGTCTCTGCTTCTCGAATTTTCTCAGTGCTTGGCTTGGATGAACCTTTTGACTTTTCACTGCCTTACATCCCCCTCCTGCCACAGCAGGTGCCATTTATCTACAGAAGAACACAAGAGCAGATGGTATGTGGGAGGCCACAAATACACACAATAGCAACAACAAAACAACAACAAAACTCCCAGCTGTGACAAAACAAATTAAAACAAAGCAAAACAAAAAACAAAACAAAATAAAAAAAGCAACTCACATGGAGAATGAATTAGAAACACATCAGAGCCAAGCTGTTTCTAAAGACTAATTTGACACTTTAGGGACTATCACATACAGTGTGAAATCATGATCAAGGCACCTGGAATCATAATATTCTTTTGGTGGCAAATGTCATATTACGTTTTTAGGGCATTACGTCAATTTAGTATTTCACGTATTATTAATAATGCCTCATTACGTGAAATTATTACTAAACTGGCAATTAAGTGGATGTGAAGGATCCATATGCTAAACTGCTCATAACATTTCAATTACAAATTTCGCATCAGATGCCTGCTAGTGTACATTCACAGCGGTCTCGAGCAGCCTCCTGGCCAGAACCACACAGATGAATACTGGTCTGCCGCACGAGGTATTGGCATGCTGTCATTTTGGACATTTCCCTGGTTTTAGGGAGCTGAGGAGTGGAGGAGGCAGCCAGACCTCTGGGTAGCAGCAGAGTGCTGGCTATGAGAAGCCCTGTGTGTGTGCCATCTAAGACTGCACACGACCCAGCCACCTGACAGCAACAAGGCCACTGTGTCTAGCTGTGTGCTCTATGCTTCCGCTCATCCGTCACCAACTCTGTGTTTCGGTTATTTATAAATGCAAGTGATGCAATGAGAGATGGCAGTGTTTCTGCCTGGGGACTATCCTCAAACACAAAACTCAAATGACACCTTAGAAAGGGACTGTCAGAGGGTCATGCCAGAGTCGGGTATTCCTGGATTCAGGCCCTCTCTTTGCTCTTTTGTGGTGGATGGTAGAGACTCAGTCAGAGTCGAATGTCCCCTACAGGCTCACATGTTCAAACACTTGATCCTCAGTTGATTGACATGTTTTGGGGTCTAAATGGTAGGAGTTGGGTAGTAGGGGTGAGCCTTTGACGGTTTTAGTTCAGCCTTGGGTCCAATCTAGTCTTTATTCTATGTGCCCAGGGTGGCCAGCCACTTCCTATTCCCACCGACCCTGCTGCTCCTACTGTCATTCCTGCCCTGTTGTGAAGAGCTGAAATCTCTTGAAACTGTGAGCCCAAAGGATTCCTGTATACCTTAAGTGGTTTCTGTTAGGTATTTTTGTCACGGTGACAAGAAGAGTGGTTGTCAGGGATTAGGGAAAAGGTGGCTGTAGTTGTTATGAGCAAGAATTTGCTCCCTGGTTTTCTTAGCCCACCCTTCTGATGTGCCTTCTTTTGTTTGCTTGTTTGTTTGTTTACTTTTTCGAGACAGGGTTTCTCTGTGTAGCCTTGGCTGTCCTGGACTCACTTTGTAGACCAGGCTGGCCTCGAACTCACAAAGACCTGCTTGCCTCTGGCTCCCTGGGTGCTGGGATTTCAGGTGTGGCGCCACCATTCTCTTAATCTGGCTTCTTAAGGTGAGTACTTCATTTCCCTTCCCCCCTCATAACACACTGTGGCAACCACTGAGGCACCAGCTGCCTCTTAGGTCACTCCGTCATCCTGTGGACAACATTCTGTGGGTGGTTCCATGAGTCAAGGATGGGATGGCCCAGCCCAGCTCATTTGCAAATGATAGAATTCTAACCCAAATACATGTTTTATAAGAATTTCAATATTTTAATTTATAACTACATTTTCACTTGCCTTGGAGGCAAGGCTATGCTCAGTTTGCACTAGGGACACTTAACCAAGGGCTATAAGGTTGTATTTCACTCACCAAACAGTTGCTGAGCCTTAAGATAGAATATGATGATTTTGGTTCTCAAAGGACTCATGGTTTAGAGGTCTAGAGTGATGTTGGGTTTCTAGACTGTGTATTTAAGAGATGGTACCAGTTGCACATTCAAAATACCATGACGGCATGGTCAGTCATGTAGGGATGAAGGTCAGAACTGAGAGTTGATCTACCTGGATTGGCCAAAATGTCCTTAGCTTCAATGATGTAGATGGAAGAACTATTTGCCTGATGAAGACAGGGGGAATACGATATGGAGGAGAAACAGCAAGACCTGCTCAACACAGTTAAAAATGATGTAAGCAGGGCTAGGGAGATGGCTCAGTGGTTAAGAGCACTGACTGCTCTTCCAGAGGACCCTAGTTCAATTCCCAGCTCACAACTGTCTGTAACTCCAGGATCTCACAGATATACATGCAGGCTAAACGCCAGTGCACATAAAAAGAAATAAAATTTAAAAAGAACGATGGGGGCATGAAGAATTGAGGATAGAGCAAGGAATTAAAATTTTCCCATTAATTTGTTTAACTTAAAAGTGTGTGTGTGTGTGTGTGTGTGTGTGTGTGTGTGTGTGTGTGTGTACACATGTGTGGAGATCAGAGGACAACTTGGGGGAGTTGGTTCACTCCTTTACCAGGGGACTGAACTCTGGCAGTCAGGTTTGCTAAAATGTGCCTTTACCCAACTGGCCCCCATTTAAATTTTTGTTGCTGTTGTCAATAAAACACTTCAACAAACAGTTCACATGGCAGCATAGCCAGCACACACACAACTACCACCTAGATGTAGTATGTCCACCTTTTGCCACTTTAAAAAGAGGTAAAGTGAGCTGGGCGTGGTGGCGCACACCTTTAATCTCAGCACTCGGGAGGCAGAGGCAGGCTGGATCATTATGAGTTCAAGGCCAGCCTGGTCTACAAAGCAAGTCTAGGACAGCCAAGGCTACACAGAGAAACCCTGTCTCGAAAAACAAAACAATAAATAAATAAATAAATAAAATGAGAGAGAGAGAGAGAGAGGGGTATCCCCAAGTCTTCCTCCTTCTCTTTAACCTCAGCAAGGCATCATTACTGTGTATGAAGTTTTGTTCTCTCTCCGTGTGTTGTACATGTATGTATGTGTGTTTGTGGATAAACACTCAGAGGTGTACACATATGCACGTGAGTGTGGAAGCCAGAGGTTGATACCATACGTCTTTTTCAATGATTTTTCGCTTTTCCTTACAGAGGGAGGGCCCTTCCCTGAACTCGGAGCTCACTAATTCAACTGGTTTATCTAGCCAGCTTGGACCTGGGTTTCCCAGTCTCCACCTCGTGAGCTCCCGGGACACAGATGGGCTGCCACGCCTGCCTGCCTGTTATGTGAGTGCCGCCGCATTTATGAACTCCAGTCTTCCCACCAGCACACCAAGTGCTTCATCCACAGAGCCATCTCCCCAAGCCTTGAATTTTGGTTTGGAATGCATGGATGTGTCAAATGATCTATGCTTCTGCTTTACTTATTTGGGTTGCACATAGCGTCACACGAACCCTTCAAAACTTGCTTTCCTATGTATTTAAGATATATTTGTCAGGGATGGAGAGATGGCTCAGAGGTTAAGAGCACTGACTGCACCTCAAGAGGTCCTGAGCTCAAGTCCCAGCAACCACATGGTAGCTCACAACCATCTATAATGTGATCTGATGCCTTCTTCTGGCATGCAGGCAGAGCAATGTATATATAATAATAAATAAATTTTTTTAAAAGATATATTTGTCATGCTTCTCCCTTAAGTTGCTTTTGTCTGGGTATTTTATCACAGCAACTGGAAATGAAATCAAGACCATACCCATGTTCACACATGGATCAGCGTCGGACCATCTAGGGTCCCCGGGAAGAGCATCTAGAGTAGGTTGGCCTGTAGGCACATCTGCTGGAGGGATAGTTTTGTTTATATTAATTGAAATTGGAAGACTGATCCACTGTGGGTGACACCATTCCCCAGGCAGGGGCTCCTAGGTTCTGTAAGAGTGGAGAAAGCCAGATAAGCACTGCCGTGCATGCACTGTTCTCCGCTCTTCACTGTGAGTGTGCTGTGAGGAGCCGTTTCACGTCCTTGCCACCTCCAGTCTCCCACCGTGACAGAGTATAACCTGCATCTTTGAGCCAAATAAACTTTGTCTTCCTTAAGTTGCTTTTGTCAGGGTATTTTATCACGGCAGCAAGAAATGAAAGCAGGATTAACATATCCCACGTAGCTAAGTGTAATACATGGGAGAATTTAGAGATGATGAAAAATAAAAATTAACAGCATAATGTATGGGGAAAGAAACACCTCAGATATCCACTAGATTCGTGGCTAGGAAAACCATGTGAATTATGAACACGGACAAGGAATCTAATAAAAGAAATGGGCTAGAAATGAAGAGAGAAAGGAGACAGGCCCATTTGGGTCGGACCAAGGTGATGGAAAATGCTCTGAGGGCAGTTTAATGTGGAGACTGGTCAAGAGAAAGATGTAGTGTAAAAACAGAACGTTGACAGTAGTTATAACTTAGGGGTGGGTAGGAACACACAGGAGATGTGTGATGAGTGAAGGGGAAAGGCCAAAAGCCCCTGGGCTCCAAATTCCAAGGCAAGTAGGACCAGGACCCAGGGATTTCCTTTCTATCTTCGTTGAAAATATTCTTTCCCTGAGGTCTGTATTAACAACCACAGCATCTGGCCATAAGATATTCAAAGATGGTTTTCGTGTCAATTTAAGTGATAACAATATAATTGTTGAAGGATGAACCTTTGAGCTCCCTGAGTAAGGAACCACTGCTTTCTGATAATCCAGAGACGACGAGGCAGCCAGGTGGCTGGGGACGGAAGATAAAGAACATGCGGTTTTCTTTACTTTTGGAAGATTTTTTTTTTTACTTGAGTTTGTGTGTCACATGTGTGAAAGTGCCCGTGGAGGTCAGAAGAGGCCTTCAGATTCCCTGGAGCTGGGCTTACAGATGCCGGGAATGGAGCCCCAGTCCTCTGCAAGAGCAGCAAGTGCTCTTAACTGCTGAGCCTTCTCCTCAGCCCACTTGTTCCATTTTATCCGTTGTATGGAAAAGAGCATAGACGCACACAGGCCCTATGGGCTGGTGGTTGTGGGGCCATTGTTCCCTAGGTTGCATGTTTTTATCAGGAAAATATTTCAACTTCCACCTCCATATCTCTGCTTACTAATATATAAAGGGTGCCTCGAAACTATAAAACCAATAAATGATTTGCATTATAAAACCTACTCCAAGGCTAAGGTGAGGCAAGGTGGCTTATTTACATAAGCACATGTAAATATGAGGATCTGAATTCACATGCCTGGAACCTACATGGAAAAAACACTAGTGCTGGGGAAGCAGAGACAGGGGGTCCCCGGGACTCCCTGAAGACATTCTAATCAGCTGGTGACCTCCAGGCTCAGCGACAGTTCTTATCACACACACACACACACACACACACACACACACACACACTTGTAGCTGCACATGTATGTGTACAAATGTTCAAACAGGAAGAAAGAGAAAAAATCAAAAGGAAGGAAGGAAGACCTACTTCAAAATGAACATTTAAGCCGGGCGGTGGTGGCGCACTCCTTTAATCCCAGCACTCCGGAGGCAGAGGCAGGCAGATCGCTGTGAGTTCGAGGCCAGCCTGATCTACAAAGCGAGTCCAGGACAGCCAAGGCTACACAGAGAGACCCTGTTGTGAAAAACTAAGTGAATAAATAAATAAATAAATAAATAAAAACATTTAAAGTGCAGGAGTGGGGCTGGAGAGATGGCTCAGGGGTTAAATACAGGAGATATGTAGCAAATAGAAGCAGGGATCCTGTTTTCTCTCTTTCTCTATCACTAAATTGTCTTCTGCAATGTCCATGTCACTCTCAAAGCGTCTCCAAAGAGACCACTTGACCTCTTCCTTCTCCTCCGTGTGGCAAAACACACTTCGTATTTCCGTCACTCCAAATGTGTCACTCGTCACTCCTTTTCAAAAAATATTTAGCACAAATAAAAATGAAGAATTGGGCATAATTTGACATGCAGTTAAGAAATGGCCTGTGCTGTGACTTGGGAGGTGGATCTGCCAGCAAAATGCTTGCAGATGTGAGGATCTGCACTTGGCCCTCCGGCACCCAGGGAAGGCTAGGTTGGTGTGGTGGCCAGTGTGTAATGTCAGGAAGTGAGGAAAGGGGACCCCTGGAGCAAGCTGGCTAGCTGGACTAGCTATATCAGAGAGCTCTGGGCCCAGCAAGACAGGCTCCTATCTCAACAACATGAAAGCCATCAAACAGGACACCTGATGTCAACCTCTGATCTCCACACTCACAAGACACACATGGGCTCCTATGTACACCATACAGTACATGCCCAACACATACACATATACATACATATGCACACCACACACATGCGTGCACATGTGTGCACACATACACACGCATTCATGCAAAAAGAATGACTTGAGACATGTGAAATGGAAACTTTTTTTTTTTTTTTTTGGTTTTTCGAGACAGGGTTTCTCTGTGTAGCCTTGGCCATCCTGGACTCACTTTGTAGACCAGGCTGGCCTCGAACTCACATCGATCCACCTGCCTCTGTCTCCCGAGTGCTGGGATTAAAGGCGTGCGCCACCACGCCCGGCTAGAGACTTATTTTTTAACGTACCAACCTCACTCCTCCTACACCATCTCTCATCCTTGAGAACCACTAATGTGGTCTCTTCTACAATGATACTGTCATTTTGAGAAGCTCACATGAATGAAATCAGATAGAAGAATCTATACAGTCAAAGCAGTTTTAGTAGTCAGCTTTTATCACTCAAGATGATATCCAAGTTTTTGCGTGGATCAATAGTTGGCTTCTCTTTGTTACTGGGTAGAATTTCATGGTATGGATGTACCACTATTTTTTTAAACATTCACTTATAATGGGACATTTTTGTTGTTATTAAGGTTTTGCCATTACTATAAAATCTGCTGTGAAAATTTTATAATGTGTGTACAGTTTTTTTTTTTTTTGGGACAAGTGCCTAATATACTGACCAATGTTAAAAGAGACGGCCAGCCGTGTGTTTTATCACTGATATTAGGAGCTCGCTAGAACTTGACAGTAGCAGTGCACATATATAAGTTGGGCACCTGGGAGCTGAAGGACTGAAGAGCTTGTGTTTTGGGCCAACCTGGGCTACATAGCAAAACCCAGTCTTGAAACAAAACAAAGCACACCCGTGCAAAAACCCAGGAGAAGTGCAGCTTGAACTGAGTGACTAGGTCACTTAATGCGCGTGTGTGTGTGGTGTGTGTGTGTGTGTGTGTGGTGTATGTGGTGTATGTGTGGTGTGTGTGTGCATGTGTGTGTGTATATATGGTGTGTGTGTTTGTATGTGTGTGTGGTGTGTGTGGTTTGTGTGTGTGTGTGTGGTATGTGTGTGGTGTGTGTGTGTGATGTGTGGACCTGTGCATGTGTGTGTGCATGTGCGTGTTTGTATGTGTGTGTGTGTGTGGTGTGTGTGGCTTGTGTGTGTGTGGTGTGTAGTGTGTGGTGTGTGTGTCTGTGCATGAGTGTGTGCATGTGTGTGTGTGTGTGTGTGTGTGTGTGTGTGTGCACTGTTTCCTGTTGCTTTCTAATTTCTCACCAAGAACTAAAACTCCAAAAACCTCAGATGTGATTCTGGCTGAGCTTCAGTGAAGAAATATTTCCTCCCCAGGTACTCATTTTATATGTAAATGAAGCCCCCACTTTCTCCACCTTAAATGGAGCCCCCCACTTTCTCCACCTTAAATGAAGCCCCCACTTTCTCCACCTTAAATGGAGCCCCCACCTTCTCTGCCTTAATTTAAGCCCTTCCAAATCACCCTACAGCAGGGCCCACCTGGAGCACAGGTGTTTTGTCTTTAAACTTAGCCCTGATCAGAGTGCTTAATGTACCATTTGCCCTGTTCTCAGTGCTAATGACAGTCCCTAAATCCAATCTCTTCACTGTTTGTCATGGGCATGTTACTACCTGTTTCTGTTTTGTGTTCTGAACAAATTTATGCTTAGGATCTTCAAAGATAAATATAACAGGAGACATTATTTTATTTCTTTTTAACAAATTTATTTAAACAACTGAAATTCTGGAAATTAAACGTGACAGTCTTCACTTAACAGAGACTTCGAATGACAAGAACTCATTGCAGTTAATACCAGAGCCCAAAGGCTTTCTGGCTCCTAAATTTCACTTAGAGTGGGAAGTTGTGGGGGTTTTTTGCTGCCCAGAAATGAGATGTGCACAGATTTGTTTTCATCCCCAGGCCAGGGCTTCCTCTCCATCGCTCTCAGCAGGTTGACACCCACGCCACTGAAAACTCAGTGGACACCATGCGGTGTCATACTTTCTGGAGAGACACAGCACACCCCTCTACTCACCCCACAGACAGACACAGTAACAATTCTGCCAAAGTTCAACTTGGGGAACCAGTGAGGAGCAGCAGTGGCTCAGACTCATGACATCCCGGAAAACCACAGGCTGATTCTCAGTGAAAGCTGCAAGCCAGGAACTCTCTGCATAGCTCACAGGTAGCTCCAGAGACCAGAGAATCTGCGCTCAGCAGCTCCACTGCCCAGAGCTGCTCCCCCAAGAGCAGTTTATGGCTTCCATAGGCTTTGAGGAGGAGCCCTCAGTAACGTGGTTAAGATTCAGTTTTTCTCAGACTCGTGACCTGTATTCCCTGAGTCTCAGAAGCCCCGCTTCTTCTTGTTAGGGATGGTTCAGTTTGGAGGAAAAAAAAAATCACTGTACAATGCACTAGGCCCATAAAGGCCTGAGTCTTCAAATGGAAGGTTCCCCCCACCCCCTTCAGAGCCAAGTGTTTTCCTACTGCCAGTGCCAAGAACTGAAGTGCATACGTAGCACTGTGGAGAAGAGCTAAACAGAGGCCGTTTAGGACAGAACTCTCACACCAGCAGGATGTGCCTAAAGCCGTGGTTCTCAACCTGTGAGTCTCGACCCCTTCGGGGAGGGTGAAGCTATCTTTTCATAAGGGGCCACACATAAGACCTCCTGCATATCCGATATTTATATTATGACTCCTAACAATAGCAAAGCTGCACTTAGGAAGTAGCAGCGAAAATAATTCTATGGTTAGGGGTCACCACAACGCGAGGGTATTAAAGGATCGTGGTGTCGGGAAGGTTGAGAACCACTGTTCTAAAGCACGAGACTAGACTGAAGAATCCTATAGCTACTCTGACCATGCTTTCTTCTCTGACTGTAACTCAGAGAATGGTGATGGTTCAAGGGGTCAAGAAGCTGATGTTTGTTTGTTTGTTTGTTTGTTTTTGTGTGTATGGATGTTTTGCCTGAATGTACATTTGTGCACATGTACCAACCCTTGGAGGCCAGGAGAGGGTATTGGATGCCCTGAAATCGTAGTTACAGACAGTCGTGAGCTGCAGTACAGGTGCTGGGAATTGAACCTGGGTCCTGTGGAAGATCAGCCAGCCTCTGAGACAGCTCTCCAGCAAGCTGCTGTTTTGAGCCTACCTCGGTTAGGGTGGGTCAGGCTGGAGTCCTAAACAGAGCCAAACATATCACTGCTCAGCACAAAAAAGAAGCTGGCTGGCTCGTCTAACATTGTACCGGACAAAAAGGGGCAGAGACGAGTTTCAGAAAGATCGCTGCCATTTCATCCACCGTATGTGGCTGCGGAAGTGGTAGGAAGTCAATTCAGTTGTGCAAAGAGAAATGAAACTGAATCATGTCTCTCATCTGATGGTCAGAAAGTGGAGGCTGCCCTTGAAGCAAGTTCTCACGGATAGATCACAGACAGACGCAGGACAAGGAGGACGCTGAGTGCCACGTGCCCTCCAGAAGAGGAACCTCGCGTTGGTACACTCTTTTATTACTAACCCCACCCCCTGTAGAGGTGAGAGCTGATGCGGAACCAGGCGCGTGCGAATCCACTTCCCCTCTGCCCTTGGCCCAAGGGCAACCACACAAAATGGGATTAATTGGGATTATGGGGGCTTTGGCTGCTTGGCTCCTACTCAAGGATGAATGGTTAATTTATGTCTCAGTGGTCTTGACTCCTGCCTGATTAAACCGGCTCGTTCAGACTATTGTTTGCCAAGGACTTTCCTCTCAGAGTGGCTACAGGTGGTGCTCTTCTGCAGCAGACTTTTGTTGCGGACGATGAGGGGCTCTAATGGATGGCAGGGGTGCCACCTTCCCCTCAGAAATAGCTGAAAGCACGAGCAAATTCAAAGGTTCTTCCTGTCATGTGTCTGGGCTTTTGTTGTGATGGCTAAGTGTCAACAGGTGGGACCTGTTTCCAGGCTAGATGTGGTGGAAGGGGAATTGTGGCTGGATGTGAGAAAAGAGAACTTGCTAGAAAGATCGCCTCTGAGGACAGCCGTTGATATTGACAATGATTCATCTGTTTCAAAACAGTACTTTCTCTCTCTCTCTCTCTCTCTCTCTCTCTCTCTCTCTCCCTCCCTCTCTCTGTCTCTCTCCCTCCCTCTCTCTCTCTCTCTCTGTCTCTCCCTCTGTCTCTCTGTCTCTCCCTCTCTGTCTCTGTGTCTGTCTCTGTCTGTCTGTCTGTCTCTCTCTCTTTCTCTCTCTCCTCCCTCTCTGTCTCTCCCTCTCTGTCTCTGTCTGTTTGTCTGTCTGTCTGTCTCTGTCTCTGTCTCTCTCCTCCCTCTCTGTCTCTCTGCATGCGTGTGTGTGTGTGTGCACTGTGCTATGAAGGTCACAACTACCACCCCGAATCCTGGGATTGAACCTGAAATGCTTAGCCATCTTGCCAGAATCCTTCATCTTATATTTGAGACAAGGTCTCTTGCTGAACCCAGAGCTTGCAGTTTTAGACGGATTGGGTGTCCAGCAAATTCCCAGAGTCCAGTTGTATCCCTCCCACAGCACTGGGGTCACAGGTGCACACCACCATGCCTGATTTCCACACAGGTGCCAGATAGCACCTTAACTCAGGCTCTCATGCTTGATATAGCGAGCACTTTACCCATCTGCTCCTCTGAAATAAAAGATGTTCCTGTGGCAGGCCTGGACTTGATGATGCCCCAGAGAAAATGGAACTGAGGATCACCTTTTGGTGCTTCTGTGCTGGGTTGGTTCCGATGTCAGCTTTCTCCTCTGGCTTAGATGAGGGGCTTGGGCTCTTTTCTGAGGTCCGCTGCAGTCTGGCCCACATTTTGATGTTATTTTGCAAGGATGTGGAAGGACAGAGGCTCCTCTTCTGCCTGGATTTAAATGAATGCTATCCGTAAGCCTGAGCTGGTTTGATGGGTTTAGCCATGTGGCTGACTTGCCTCAAGTTGATTAAGCAAATTTTTTTGGCCAATTTGATATTTTCTTGTTGCCTTGAACCTTCAGGGTTGTCTAAAGGGACAAATTGATTGGGGCCAAATCTACCCTGCAGTGATAAGACCACCATCCTGTTCCCAGATGCCACATGAGCATGTTGAGAGGCAAAGAAGCTCTAAGACCACAGAGACCAAGAGAAGTATTTTGAGCAAAAGGAATGTTTGAACAACTTGTTGTCTGGGACTTTTTGGCCTAAGTAAAAATGAAGCTTGTGGTTTTATCATGGACTAACATGACAGAGACTTGTACACTAGCTACATGATATGCAATTAGTTTAATTAATTAGCTACTATAATTATAGAAACTTGTTCCCCAGCATCAAGTACAAATTGCTACAGAGATCATGAACACCCATCTTATGTTTTGTGTTGTTTGGAATTCAGTAATATTGAGCAGTAGTATCATTTCTGCTGGCTTTACGTAAACAAAACAGCTAATAAAACAAGCTCCTTTATCTGAGAAACCCACCACATTACATTTTGGAAAATGCGTGGTAAAATATCCAAATTCTGATTTTAGTGGAGATTCCATAAGTTTAAAGAACTTTCTGGGGGATGCAATTATGATCATATTATGGTGTTAATTAAATATTACTTTAACTTTTATAATGTATTATCTCCTGAAAATACTTTGATGATAAAATTTAGGATTTAATCAAGTGGGGAGTGGATGAGAGTAGACTTGATTAACTCAATCTGGCTAGGAGAGAAGGCCAGAGGTCCCATGGAAATAGAGAAACGAGAGCGTATGAGTTTAGAAGGGAAATTAGGCGGCTCCATCAAACAACTTAAAAGTTAGAAAGTAAAGATGTTGCTGGGATTCAGAATTAGTAAAAATGAAGGGTGCCATCTGTCCTGACATATGGTGTAGGCCCTCAGTGAGGACACACTAAGGTGGGGACGGGGTGCCCCGAGCACTGTGTGAAAATACCCTGAGTACACTGACTGGAAAATGTCCACCCCAGAGATGTCGTGTGTAAATAGATGTATACACAGATTTTGGGCAGGAGGTTTTTTTTTTTTTTTTTTTCATTTGTTTTGCTATATGAAATCATACTGGAAAATTTAGCCTAAATTTTGAGGTTTGCATTCAAGTCTCGTCCTGGGTTAAAAACCTAAAGTGAGTAACACTGAGTTATAGACCATCTGGGGCTTTCACCTCACACGCTCTGCATTAGTAGCCCCCCCCTTGCCCCACCCCCTCGACATCTCTCACGCCAACATCTGAATATTGGCTAAATGAAATGGTAAGTGCCCACCCCCTGCCCCAGACTCCTGTGGCCCGGCCAGGGACGAGGCTCTGAGTTACACCAAGGAAGAATTGAGAAACCTTGCCTCATACCTACATCAGACACCAGCCTCTTGCAGTTTGGTTGTGTAATTTCAGCTTCCTCTGTGCGCCACTGCTATTCCCAGGTTATTCTTCATCCATAGCACAGGTCCACCATGGAGGCAGCGCTGGGAATCTGTCAGGAGGAGGCGAGGCTCTATGAAGGCACATCACGCTATGGACTTGCATTATGGGCTCTTTCTGGGCCTCTGTGTCCGTAGCTAACTATAGAGCACAACCATGGCTTTACCACAGAGGCAAAAATAAGTCTGTCAAAGCTTTCAGAACAGCCCCTGGCTTAGCAAACCTGCAATAACTGTTAGGAGAATAAGCGCCTTTCTGTTGACACTTGAGAAGTGCGATGCTAATGGCTGGATATGTTGATTCGAGTCATTGGAAGTGAAGAAGCCTACAAGACGAGACTTGATTTTTCTTTGGTTAGCACTGAGATGTTAATTTTTCAACCGGATACCCAAAATGGACCTTGAACATTAACCTAATATACCAAGAAATAAAGCCACTAGTCAAAATAGCAGGAGCATCATAAACCATAGATATTACCTTTATATTTTTTAAATGCTTATAGCAAAATCACTTCTTTTCATTAAATGTTTATGTAATGAAAAGATTTCATACAACCGCACTGATTTTACTATCTTTTTTTAGTGTTTCGAAAATGTATAACAGTCTTCGAGTTGAGCTATGACTTCCAAGTTTCTGTCTTTACAGAGATGGGAAAAAGCCATTTTTCTTTTTTATCTAAGCTCTGGCAAAGCCCGAGTCTAAAGAGATATTAAGAGACACAAGTCAAGTCCCCCTCACACTGGGGGATTCTATTGGCTTCTCCTTTATTTTTATTTATATATATATTTATTTTTGTCTATAGTTCAGTTTGCGAGATGTCTTCAAAAGCTGGCCCAGTTATTAGTGGCTCCACAGTAGACATTCAGTTGTTATTTGCTTCTGTGCCACCATTGTCTGGCATAGTCTATGCAATGTGACAAGTGCTGTGCAGAGCAAGCAAAGGGCAGTGTTTCGGCTTGAGAGAAGCTTTCGTAGCAAAGAACACTTTAAAATCACCTCTTGAGGGAGTGAAAGCATTGTGTTAGGTGTCACCGAACAAGGAGGGGAAAGCCCCTAAGGAAAAGCACAGGCCCCATCTGGGCGCAAGTGAGAAGGGGCCGGGAGATCAGCGAGTGCACACGTCTCTGCTCTGTCAAGGGGCTGGAACAATGCGCCGCCAAGTACTCTGTTTTTTTTTTTTTTTTAAGGCTATCAAGGATATTATCAGAGGTCATGAAGATGGGCTGTCACACGTCCAACAAAAGGAGTCACAGGATGACTTCTGCATTTGATATCTGGGATTCCTTTTTCTCCAACCAATGGCCTCAGGTCTTGCTTCCAAGTTGCCCATCCCGCAGAAGGTAGAAAATGGTCCTCATGGTGAACTTAAGAAACACCTCCTGACTGAATCAGAGCACAGAAAGGGATGGGTTTCTTTCAGGTCTATGAGTAAAATTTGAGGAATGAGAGAAAGATATTTAAGATTTTAAGTCGGTGTTGGTGGCAGCGAATGCTTTTAATTCTAGCGCTTGGGAGGCAGAGGCAAGCGCATCTCTGTGAATTTGAGGCCAGCCTTGTCTACAAAGAGAGTTCCAGAACAGCCAGGGCTAACACAGAGAAACCATGTCTCATAAAAAAGAGAGATAATAAGTATATTGTCTGGTGGCCTTTGGTGAATGTTTTTACTTACTAGAATTTGTTTTATCATTTTATGTGTATGAACTTTTTTTTTTTTTTTTTTTTTTTTTTTTTGCCTATGTGTATGTACAATCCCTGCTGAGGCCACAAGAGGGCGTCAGGTCTCCTGGGACTGGAGTTACAGATGGTTGTGAGCCTCCAGGTAGATACTAGGAATTGAACCCCAGTTCCAGGATGGAACAACCAGTGCTCTTAACTGTTCAGCCACCCTCCAGCCCACTAGTTTCTACTTTTAATATTCTTGGTCAAACAATGAGTCAAGGATACCAATCACAATAAAAAACGACATTCCTTTTGTACATCAACTGAAGCTAACTGGTTTCTAAAAATGTGTCTCATGTGCGGAGGACTAAGTGAAGGGTGAAGTGGAGACTGAGGCATCCTTACCAGCTGTCTTTTCAATAAAGCAGACAGGAGCATCCGTGAATTATAGTATTGACTCCTGAGAACTTGGTGGTTCTTTGTTCATATGCCATTTATTTCAAGGAACGTGTTAATGCTAGAGAAGACAGAGCAGCATTTAGTGTCATGACGTCAGCCTGTGGCATCCTTACTTCTAGGGGGTCAAAGAGCCTCACACTGCAGATGAATTGAAAAGGGGGGCCTAGGCAATCCAGTAGCAAATATTAATGTTTGCTGCCGTACGTGTGAAGAGGCTGGTAATCAAATCTCATGCCTCAGAGAGTGACGGAAGGCTGCCAGGGCAAGCCTTCTTCTCTCCTCCCCATCTTAGACTTTTGTCTCCCGATCAGGACATGGGCCCCGAGTGGGAGGGATGGCAGGGTGCTAATGTTTTACTATGGCCCTCTGAAATCACCCAGCCCTCTGTGGCTCAGGACCCCAGTGGCAGCTCTTGCTACCAAAAAAAGGAAAAAAGTCTAGTTCCTCAGTCCTGGGATAGTGACTGCTGGACTAAGGAGGCTGTGAGTTCTAAACCAGGCAAGCCAGACTGAGGCTTACAGTGATGGGCACAGTGGCCCTCCCACATGTCACCCAAAACTCAGCCTCCTAGAGAGGACACAGAGCTATTATCCCACATCTACTCGTGGTTCTTCTTCCATTTTCCCTTGAGTTTTTCCTTCTGCTGCTGGTTGGTCCCTGTCAGAGGACCCATGACATGGCAATGTCTTGAGGTCACTGGAGTCCTTCTAGAACCTTCCTAGGACTGTAGGAAGAGCAGTTGTGGTGTCTGTCACTTCTCTTCCTGCCACCATCATCCTTTCTCTTGCCCTCTCTGCTTGACCACCTCATCCCTGCCATACAGACACACTGATCCTCCTTAGCATGGGCCAGAGCTAGTCAGTTAGACACTACTCTAGCCAAGCTGCCTCTCAAGCCGCCCCCTGTTTCTCCTCAGAGCCCATTCAGAGAGCGCATCTCCCATTCTCAACTGGGTGGATACCTTCCTGATTTGTCCTCTGCCCTCTAACTCATCAAGATCATAAATGACCCCCAAGTGGTCTCACGTGGCTTCAACTCCCATCGTGGGGCCACGTACCCCCTCCTTTAAAAAAACTTATTTGCGTCTGAGATGCCTTCTTCACCCTGGATTTTGCCCCAACTCTCTCTTACCTGTTCACAGGTCCAGAGCAGCACCAGGTCTCCTTTCAAATACTTCTACACTTGTATGCCAAGCTCTCAAGTGTGTAAGTCCAGAACTGCTGCCTCAGCGGTCCCTCCTGCTGAGTCTCTTAAAGGAGTCTCAGATGCAAGACTGCCGGACCCAAACTCTTCCCTTCCAGGTCTCAGAACACCAGCCCGAATGCCCAGACACAGGCATTGTCTTAATGCGGAGCCAGCACTGCCAGGCTCTGTCCAAGGTGCTGATTTGAGACTCCGCCCCCTCCATCCTCTCCACAATTGTCAAACTCGGGCCTTTCACTGTCATCCTCATCCTGATAGACAGGGTAATGAGTTTCTAAAGATCAAATGGCCTTGTCTGGACAAACAACTTCAGGAGGGAGAAGCTGCAGCCTCGCACACAGCCTCAGAAGTTGTGTTCCATAGAAACCCCAACTCTCCCCTCCTCCTTTGGCCCCTTTCCTGCTGTGTCTACCTCTCTGTTTGAAATAACCAGTCCTGTCTGTTGGGGTCAGACTGCCCTCTTTCCTACCTCCTGTCTAAGCTGCCTTAGAAATCTAACAAGTTCAGCCCCTGAACACCTCCATCCTTTACTTGTTTATACTAAATCCACTCTTAAGTGGAATCCATTATTTTACTCAAAGGCTGAGAGCTCTTTTCAGGCCTCAGTTTAATCCTGTGATTTCTCTGTTTAGAGTTTTTTAGTTGCAACTCAATTCACCTACAAGAATGTGGTCGCAGCCTACCCCAGTGTCTTGTGTCTCTCTAGGTCCCTAGGCTGTGGTGCTCTGCAATTTCATTTTAATTCCAAGCTTTCCTCAACCCTTTGGCCTCTAAGATGCCAGTTCTACCACTTGTAATGTACTTTCTTCTACTTTTTGCCTGGCTGGTTTCTACCAACTTTTCTCATGCTTTGGTAGAAATGCCACTTTTTCACGGAGATGTTCTTCAAATTCCCAATTGCATTGAGACCCCGAATTATGCTGTACCCAGTTCTCTCCCCCCCCCCCGCCCCCGCTTCATTTGACTTAGTACATTTTTGTGTCAGCCAGTTTTCCTAGTCACTGTGACTGGGTCCCTGACAGAAACAGAAGGAGGAAGGCTTTATTTTGGCTCACCGTGCAGAAAGTGCAGTCCATCTGGGCTGGGAAGGCATTGTGGTGAGTGTGGATTGCTCCATAGCAACCGATGATTGTAACACTGGTTTTCCACATGGTGCCCAATAGGGCACATAGAGCTTGTCTGGAAGGAAGGGATATAACCCTCAAAGGCTCACTTTCAGCGACTCACCTCTACAAGCTGCTTTGCCAGCCTGAAACATCACCGTCATCTCGGAATCAAATTTTCAAACAAATGAGCCTGTGGCAGATGCTTCATGTTATGCTTTTACTTATTGACAAGCTTGTACCCATAAGTTCAGTGAAGTCAAGGGTTAGGCCTGCCTTGTACTTACAGCCAGAACGTAGGCTTCCACTTAGTAGGTCCTTAATGCACCTCTTAAAGAACACACATTGGTCAGAGTGTAGCCAACTTCTGAGCACTGCCACCCCTAACTCCCATGGAAGGTGATCTCTACAAATTAGAACACTTAATCATGTTGGCATTGTAAAAGGTATTATTATTTCCCCCATAATATCCTCAAATGAATTATTATGCTCTTTGTAATTGTTAAGCTTGGGAGACAAGGTTCCTGCAAACCAAGGTCTTAGCTTAATGATTGAATGAGCTACCTTGTCCTACCTGCTTAGAGGACTTGCGGGAACTTGAAATTTGGCCGGTGAATAAGCACTCCAGATCATCTGCCACCAACATATAGACACAGGTGCACGGGGACATGGAGGGCCTGGCCCCAGCTCACCAGCCTGGCATAGAAGAAAGACAAAGTCACATAAAACACTGTGCATGCCCACGACATGTGTCAACTGTAAACACATCATCCAGATACTGCGTCTCTGTGGGGGTGACAAGCCAGCAAAGCAGGGAGACCCAAGCAATCAGGCTCACCTTTATCTGATAGCAGTAACCATGTCTCCTCTTTCTGCTCCATGTTTCTTGTGGAGAACCTTCTCCTCCACTGCTGGATCCTGGACCAGGCTGATCTAAGGCTCTCGCCACACCCTTTCAACAGTCTTGAGAATTTACCATCATCTTTACTTCCTCCACAAGATGCTAAAGGTCCCTAGCATCTGTCCAAACTCACCGATGCTAAGAAGTAGTGCTACGATCGGAACTCTGGTCTGACCACTCCTGCTCTCTCTACCCCGGGGTCCAGGCAATGGAAGGCTTTTTAGATGTACAGTGTTACACAAAAGTGAGCTGCCCTTGACCAGCTCAAGTAAGTACAGCCCAAAATATCACAGACATCTTTAGATGTCTTTCGTGTTTTGTGCACTGTGACAAAACATCTGCATGCTAGCCAAACATCTCAGAAAAAGCGAAGTTAGGAATGGCCTCTTTTCTCAAAAGATATTTTATTACCATGTTTCTTTGACTGAGGCGGCAACTTTTCATAAACCAACGAGTGATTCTATAGCTTTTAATTTTGTCTGTATGGCACTTTCTTAAAAGAAGCGTATATATTATATAAAACGGGAAATACCTGTATGTGAGGCACATTTGCAAGTCTACTGTGAGGTGCTGTCACAAATAGCATTATCCTTGCGCGGACCGTCTCAAAACCCTTGAGAACCGGCAGACTATTGCCAGCGTTCCTAGTGTGTGCACAAATAGTCCACTGCTGCCACCCCATGTTACCTTCCCTATGCTGTTGCCTCGAGCTGGCAGTGGCCCCACTGACCCGTAAGCATGCGGGCTCTAAAGCCCAGAAGAGGTGATGATTTGTTCTAGTATGGAATCAGAGAGAAACTGTCTATCTTAAGCCTTCACTGCAGAGGAGAAAGTGGAAGACCAGTGGAGTTAAGACACAAAGCAAGGTTAAAAGCAGGATGCAGTGGCAGAGCAAGTACTGGGACAAGCTGTGACACTCAGTCCTGCACTTCTTCCTCCTTGTGACTAGGAACAGAGTTTCTATGTGATTGGAGCTGTTGGCTCATGAGCGGAGATTTCTAGGTCCCTTCTTAATCCAGTCATGTGGGCAGACAGGCTCCAAATTAGCTCTGGCTCTGTGAATTTCTTTGGCCAATACAAAGTGCATGGATTCATGCCACTTCTGGGCAGTAGCATGTAAGAGCCATGTTGTAATAGTCTGATGTTTTATTTGTTTGTTTGTTTCTGGCTGAGTTGGATCCTCCAACTTTGTACTGAGATGTTGACTTACTGTGGTCTAATGGCTTAGACAGAAGAGTAGTGATGATGGTAAGCAAAGGCCCAACCACAGCCAGTCTACTGTAGGACCAGTAGACGCTATTGCCTAATGAGGGCATAACTAACCCTTTACTCGAACAAATGGACCAAAATGCCGGATGGTATTTGTGACTGCTACCAGGAATACAGGCAAATGTCTCATTAATAATTAATGATTAGTTAATTAATGGTCTCATTAATAATTAAAACAGGAGGCTTAGAAAGACGACTCAAACAGAAAAGTACACCCTGTACTGATCAAACAGTTGCAAGACCTGGGTTTAATTCCCAGGACTCACACACAATAAAACAGCCAGGGATGCTGGTCTATGCTTGCTATCCCAGCATGGCGATAGTGTCCGCTAAGCCCTTGTACAAAGCAAATTAACCCGGACTTGGTTGATGAGACAAAATTGCTGATTCACCTTTAGTACTCAATTAGCCAGGGGTGATAGCTCTGAGAAGACACAGACATATGGTTCAGACATGGGGACTTAAACCCGGATTGGGATCCCAGCTAAAACCAACTGTATCTTTCCTCCAAATGTCGGAGGAAGGACAATAGCCCAAAGTGGTCAGGCGCTAGAAGCATTTGCCATGTGTCCAGCATCATCTTGGGAGGGTGTGACTCCCTTCTCTGGAGGAAGGGGAAGCAGCGGGGCGGTGATGTAGGGACCACTAGGGAACACACCTTCCCCAGCCTGCAAGGCAGCCTTCAGAAGGTACAGCTCGGCTTCCTGGCACATATCTCCTTCAGTTCAGTTAGATACAGTTGGTAAACTACAGCTGCTAGTCCTCTTCCTCCCCTGGGATGGAACAGCAGTAGTGATCTCTAGCACTTGTGTAAAGGCTTTAATTGTTTTACAACAATTGGAGTTTGCATCTCATTTGGTTTTGCATTGCCACGGAGGGAAGACATGGCCTTGCCCACGCTACACAACTGGGGTACCACTGAGCTACGCCTTCATGTCTCCTTTGACTCCCACATAAACCCTTTCTGTATAAATCAAAATTCAGGTCAAAGCCCACTGTTTACAAAGAGAAGAAGGAAAATGGGTCCCCAAGACAGTGCCTCACCCGGATCCCAGACTTCAGGCCCTCCCAAGTCTTTATCATTGTTGATACTAAGCAAGACCCAGTCAGAGGACACTGTGCAAAAAGCGTTTTTAATATCCTGTCTCGCCATCCTTTTTTCCCCACTAATTGCTAATGTAGTTTTAACCGAAAGAGCTTACACAAATTCTTGGCTAAAACTAATGAGTGACGTTGATGCTGGCTTCTTAGCACTCCTGGATGCAAGCATATGAACTACCGGAACATTTGGCCATTGAATACAGCAACTCTCCCACCACTGGATGCAGTTAGTTAGGTATTAGATAGTGGACTATGTTGACCGTGGCAGAACGTCTTTGGGTTCGGATGGCTAGAGTTATGTAGATCTGTGTGGTAGACGCTAAGGGAAAGGCCTTCAAGCCAATGTAGCATTAGTTTAAGTGCCTTTTTCTAGCTTTTTGTTATCTGTTTCATCTGCCAGCAGTCTTTTTAAAAATTCTTATTTACAGCGGGGCAGTGGTGGCACACGCCTTTAATCCCAGCACTTGGGAGGCAGAGGTAGGTGGATCACTGTGAGTTCGAGGCCAGGCTGTGTAGGCTTAATTTTTTTAACCAATATATTTTATTAACAACTTAGTAACCGAGTATACGTTACTTATAATCTGACTAACGAAAACAATAGGAAAAGAGGATTAAGGAACACAACAACAAAACTGTAAGGATATCAGTTCCGAGGAGCAATTCTCCTGGCATAATTAGCAGGATTTCTTCTACTGGAACCTGTAGTAACCAGAACCCGGAACCTCAGCAGGAGCTGGAGCCCTGAAGCCTTCCCTCGAACGGTTCTCTCTAGGAATGTCTCAAAGTGGAGTGATGAACAGCCAAAACTATCCCAAGCCTCCAAAGAGCCCCGCCTCCAGTTCTGTGCTCATTTATATATCTCCTCCCAGAGTCTGTTCAAGGGATCTTGTCAGCTGACAACAACCAAGCTCCTGAACGAGGTATTGGTCTTCTAGTGGATTAACCTCATCTGTTCTCTCGCATGACCATCCTGATCCTGCACTTGGGATCCTAAAAATCAGGTTTATCTCTTCTTCAAGCCTGGTCTACAAAGTGAGTCCAGGACAGACATGACTACACAGAGAAACCCTGCCTCCAAAACAAAACAAAACAAAAAACCCAAAAATTCTGTGTGTGTGTGTGTGTAGGCGGATGAATGCTGTGGCACATGTGTGGAGATTGGAGAACTTTTAGGAGTCAGTTCCAGACTTCTACTTTGTTAAGATGTTTTCCACATACTCCAGCCTAGCTGGCCCATGAGCTGTCAGCAATTCCTCTCTGTCTCTGTCTCTGTCTATGTCTTTGTCTCTGTCTCCCTGCGTGAATATCTCTCTATCTCTCTATGTGTCTCTGTCTGTCTGTCTGTCTGTCTGTCTGTCTGTCTGTCTCTCTCTCTCTCTCTCTCTCTCTCTCTGTGTGTGTCCTAGGATTACAGATGTACACATCACCATCTTACTTGAGGTCACGAGTTTTTACCTTTTACACACTGAGCTATCTTTTGACACCATTGTAGGGCTTTTTCCCACTATACTTACAACCCTCTTGGATGCGCTGTGAATACTTGTGTCACATGGAAGAAAGGCAAAGGGCTCCTATTCCCATCTTCTAGTATTTCTAACGGAGGAGGAGGAGGAGGGAAGTGAACTCTTTCTTCAGACTCACGGTAGTTACAGCTCCTGCCCAGGAGTCAGCTGGGCACCTACTGGACAAGTGCCTCATGCCCACTGAGGCATGCTGGGTAAAGCCAGTATCATTATTGCCTGCTAGAGGTAATCTACTGCTGACCCGGGGGCTGGGAGAAAGACAATACCATTTCTCTGGGCACTCCTCTGTTTATTTCCTCATTGCCACCACCGCTGCCGCCATTGCCGCTGCCACCCCCGCCACCACCGCCGCCATTGCCGCTGCCACCCCCGCTGCCGCCACCACCACCACCATCACCACCACTACCAGCAGCAGCAGCAGCAGCAGCAGCAGCAGGCCCCTCTCTGTGCAGTTTGTCTTCATCTTGTTACCATAAAAATCACATCTCAGTTTGGGCTGCAAGGCCCAGAAAATGCACAAGCACCATGTTAAACGTTATGGTGTGCAACATCATTTATTTCTTCAACAATTCGTTCCAGACTCTGGCCTGCAGCTTTGCAAAATTCTTTTTCTGCGCCCTTCTCCCTGCCTCTTTCCCTCTCCCCAATCCCGTTTTCTTACTCTCTTTCTCCTATTGACCACTTGTTAAATCTTTTGTTTGTTTCCCCTCTTTCTCCTGGGACCCTCCGACAGGCAGGCTTGCCAGATTCATTTTCTGATCAAAGCTGTTTGATTTGGTCAATTTTGCCACATTGGAGACGTTCTCTATTACAGAGATAAATAGCTTTGGGCTAACTGTCAACGAAAACTTGTAAGCTAATAAATTATTCCAATTTCTTCCCTCGGATTTCTCTGGAGACAGCCCTAGGAAATACACTTTTTGATTAGTAAATTTCTCTGTGTGTGTGTCTGGACATTCAAATGTGTCGGCTTTGATTAGCACCATTGCTTTTCAAGTCGATGTTGGCTGAGGGGCTGTCAGTTGCAGGCAGGTCCTGATGCATAATGCATCAACTGGGCCCGGAAACAGTAGCCCCTTCCAAGACTGGAAAGGCGGGAAAATTGCCCTAACAACCCCACCGGTTTCCTTTGCACCCAAGGGGGCTCAACTGGAAAGTCTTGACAAGACTTGCTTGGGCGGCAGTGAAAGCCACCCACGCTGGCCAGAAAGGTTGAAAGAGACCGTAACCGCGGCCTGCCAAGAACAAAAGCGGCTGCTCCATCTGCCCCGGTCCTCCCCCCGCCCCCCAGCAGCTCGCTCCTGAATCCTCGCCCTTACCCTCACCCTCACTCCATCATCCTGTGCCCCTCCTGGGCTGCCTGCCTGGCCTGGATTTCCTTCTGCCTCCCCTTGGATTCTGCTTTGCCGTTTGTCTAGTTAAGGGCTCTTGGGTTGTTATAGAAACAATATTTTGGCTATAACAAATCAATCGGTGCGTGTGAACACAAACATACAGATCATTTATCAACTGCAAAATACCCTAAATTATGACCTTTCTAAAACCTATCAGAAGGGCGAGCGAATGCATAACGTAAATTAAAGTTTGAAGGGTCAGTGGTTTTTACTTTCACTCTCCATCTTCCTTTCACCTTATAGGTTTAAGAACAAGAGGCCTGTGTAATTACATTTCAATGGGGTGCGGCGGCTCATTATTCCCAGCGCTACCAATCTGCTACTATATTTCCAGTGGAGCCAGGTACGTTTTAGCAGACATTAGGCGTTGGGAGGGCCACACTTGCTCTTTGGGACCGATACCATCTTTTAATGTATAGCGCAACTACCATCTCAATTTAGCAAAGGCTAGAGGCAGAGGGTTTCCCCCACAGTTTGATACCGCGGTCCATATTTTAGAAAGGTGGGAAAGCCCGGGTGGTAAAAGCCGTCTTTTTCTGCCTCCCAGTTGCTCTCTTCCTCCCGGTTATCATTTCCCCAAGTCCCCACCAACCCCATGCGGTAGGAGACAACTTTTTGAGTTGGAGCCCGCTGCACTGATGGAAATGGGGGGCTTCCAGCGGAAAAGCCCTTGTGCTGCCAGTCATCTGTCTGGTGGTGAGCCTGCTGCAGGCAAGGCTCCCAGGCTTAGCCACCACCGGCTGGCTTCCTTCTACCTACAGAAGCGGAACCAGCGAGGCCCCTTCTGAAACCATGCATACGCTCTCCTCCAGAAGTGTAGTCATGGTGAAGTTCAGCAAAGCAAAGGCCCGGGGTCTTCTTGTTTCTGGAAGAAAGAGACAGAAGCGGCCCTTAAAAACTCTTCAAGCAACAAACCAGCCAGAGCGACGATCAGGCCCCTTCAAAAATGGGGCACGTGGGCGAGAGTGTGGGAACGCATGCACAGAGATGTCTACGTGCGCTTGCGTGAGGAAAGCCACAGCTAAAGGCTGGAAGAATATATGTCAAACGGCAAAGTAGTTAGTCCCGAAGAAGGAAGAATGGGTTTAGAAGATGCATATTGCTAGGATCCGTTACCTAAAACAATGCTATTCTTATTTTGTGTAATGAGAAGGAAGAAACGAAATTAAGGAATTGGGGGGGGGGGGTGATAATAGAGGAGGAGGGAGAGAGGGAGGTAAGGCAGGGAGGAAGAGAAGGAAGATTTTGTTTTGTTTTGTTTTTGTTTTTCAAGACAGAGTTTCTCTGTCCAGCCTTGGCTGCCCTGGACTTGCTTGGTAGATCAGGCAAGGCCTCAAACTCACAGCAATCCACCTGCCTCAGCCTCCCGAGACAAGACCTGAGTTTAAAGGGGTGTGCCACCACACCCAGGCAGGAAGATTTGTGTCTAAATATCATAACACAAAACTCACCATGGTGACCTCTCTGCTGACACTGTTAGTAGTCTTGGGCCTTGCAAGTGCTGAGCACTCTGCCTCCCCCAGCCTGTGGCTGTTTTCAGAGAACAGCTCTTTGGGTGAAGCATTTTCATATGGTCACACAGTCTCCAGAACGCCTTCATTTATGAGATCAAAATTGTGTTCATGAAACAACTCCCATGGATGGCCTCCTCATCCTAGGCCCTAGTAGCCACCTTTCTGTTTTTTGCCTGAGTCTGATCATTCGAGGTAACAGTGAGAAGCAGGCAGTATTTGTCTCTTTGTCTGTGACTTATTTCACTTAGCACAATGCTCCGAAGGCCTGTCCACGTTCCAGCAGGTGTCTGAATTCCCTTTCTTCTTATGGCTCAGAACAAGTCCATTGAATGGCTGTATTCAAGTAATGCCACTGCAAGTAAGGTGTACAAATCTTGCTTTGTGACTTTGCTTTGAAATATTTGGGACACAGTACTTCCAAAATGGAATTCCTAGGTCCCGTGTAACCTTTAAGCTTTTGAGGATAGACCACTTAAAAAAAAAATTTTTTTTTTTGTTTGAAACTTTGTTTTTGTTCTAGACTCACATAGGGTTTAGGACCTAACTCCTGCCATTCCACGAAAAATGTACCCAGTATGGAGAAGGGACAGGCCTCATGCTTGCTTGGTTAAGAGACATGACAGGGCTTGTGGAACCATTGCCTTCTGTTAAAACGACACTTTTCAGTGGTTTCACTGTTGGGTTCTCTGCCAATCAGACAGTGACAGTCATTTAGGTAACTCCCTGATGGGCCTTGTAAGTTGCTGGACTAAGGTACACACTACTAGGCCACACTCCCTCTAGTCACTCTGAGGTGATCATCAAATGCCTAGTGTCTAAATGGGAGATGTTTACATAACCCCTTAGAGTTGTGTAAGAGGACAGGGGCAATAAGACCATTTCTGGTGTTATTGTGAATTTATTTGGCTTTGGTTTAAGTATTAATGTTAATTTATTTTTAAACTTGTTCATTGGTTTTGAGGACAGGCTCTTTCTTTCTTTTTTTTTTTTTTTTAAATTAATTTTATTAATTTATTCATATTACATCTAGATTGTTAGCCCTTCCCCTGTTTCCTCCTATTCCTCCCTCCCTCCCACTTCCCCCCTTCTCCCCTCCCCTATGTCTGTGATTGAGGGAGACCTCCTCCCCCTATATATGCTCTTAGAATATCAAGTCTCTTCTTGGTAACTTGCTATCCTTCCTCTGAGTGCCACCAGGTCTCCCCATCCAGGGGACGTGGTCAGAAAAGGGGCACCAGAGTTCGTGTGAGAGTCAGATCTCACTCTCCACTCAACGGTGGAGAATATCCTGTTCGTTGGCTAGGTCTTGGTAGGGGTTCGAAGCTTACTGCCTATATTCTCCTTGGCTGGTGCCTTAGTTTGAGGAGGACCCCAGGATGCAGATATGCCTGTCATAAAGTTCTTCTTGTAGGTTTCCAGGACCCTGTGGGTCCTACTAATTTCCCATTCTTCCATGCTACTCGAGGACAGGCTCTTTCAATGGCTTCCGTTGCCTGGGATGTGACCTAGCTGGCCTTGAACATATGGTGTTCCTCCTGAGTCAGCTTCCCGAGTGCTGGGATTTCAGGCAGGAGCCACGCACATGAGTTTTATTTCCACATGAAGCAGATTCGCACCTGCCCACTGAGAACCTTTACCTTCCGCTGTGGTGCTGTGCTTGGCATGACTCCACGTAGACTCTGGGCTCCTGCATTCATTTCCGAAAGAAACTATGAAGAATGACATTACAATATTTTGAAAGCCATCAACATTTGGGTACTGAATGCCTATTTCTCTGTCTCAGTCCTAAGTGTTTCTTTGTGTAACATACAGAGTTAATTACATATAATTATACAGTGCTCAACTCCTTGGTAATTTCTTTTATCCGACAAACTGATACATTTCTTTTTTTTTTTTCCCCAGGTGATGCTGTCGTGATGTTTCTAAATATGTGATCTGTGGTCCACCCGCAGTAGGATCGCAGAGCCAGCTTTCTAAGATGAAGATTTGGGGTCTCCTTAACAAACTGCTCGAAGCTGAATCTGCAGTGGAGGAGCCAAGGTATACACATTGTTAGCATAATTTATTGGGGTTCACATAATGTAATGCTACGTGTGTTTAAGTGGAAGGTGGCCACATTCTGCAACCACCATGTCTACATAGTTACAAGACGTTTGCATTACTTCAAAGACCAACCTCTTACTTAAACACCAGTCTGAGTTCTTCATGGGCTTCTTTTTTTTTTTTATTTTGGCTTTTTGAGACAGGGTTTCTCTGTGTAGCCTTGACTGTCCTGGACTTGCTTTGTAGATCAGGCTGGCCTCAAACTCACAGCGATCCGCCTGCCTCTGCCTCCCGAGTGCTGGGATTAAAGGCGTGCGCCACCATGTCTGGCTAATGGGCTTCTTGTTATCAGTGTGCGTCCTAGACTGAGAAGACATTGTCATTCAATTCACGTGCATGGTACATAAAATTTGACACTGGGCTGCCCAGGTTAGTAAACCTTTTCTCCTGGAAGCCAGAGTTCTGACTAGATTCCGTTAATAACTGTAAGCTTTAGTGCTGGGTGGGTGGGGGGACAGGTGAGGGGATCGTAGCTCAGGCGGTGGGGGGTGGGGCTTAGATCACATTTCGCGTTGTGGAAAGACTCGGCTCCCATTGCGTACAATGCAAACATCAGTGCATCCATTTCAGAGTTTGAAATGTAAAGTTCATCACCATTCCCCAATGGAGTTCTATACAGCCATGAACTAGAGACCCATGGCTTGGGGTCCAGGTCAGGGGGAGGGGGTGTCTGCTGAGCTCCTGCCCTGGAAAGGCCCCTACCCCAGCTATAAAAGGTGGGATGCCTGAAAAAAAAAAAGCAAGGCCTTCTGTACCTTAGGGTCTACTTTCATTTTTAAAGTTCTTTTAATGCCTCCTCTGTTTTTTGGAAGTCTCCTTTGGCTCCTCAAAAGGGCTTGAGATATATGGCCACCATGAAAAGGAGACAGAGAAGTTATAACACATGAGCAAAACAGTTTGAAATATTGATGTCTTTAAAAGAGGGCTCTCTCTCTCCGAGTTGAGAACATTGCCATTTCTTACTTAACATGTTAACTCCCGGGCTGACTCCAAGCACCCTTAAACAAGCTCCCTGCTAACCCAGGCTGGCCTTGTATGCGCTGTTCATTCACCTAATCTGACATGCACCGGAGCCTGAGCGTGTGTTGTCTGTGGATAACGAAGGCTGCGATAACACAAAACGGTTGATCACAGATCTAAACTGGCATTTGGTTTACCCTGACAATAACGTGAGAATATCTCTATAGATGTGCAGATAAACACACAGCTTTTTTTTTTCCCTCTCCTTGTTTGCCTCGACTGGAACTTGATGAAAGAGGGTTCACCTGGATACAAAAACAGCAAACAGCTAATCCCTCCTACCTTCTAGTAAAAGGGCACTGCCTGAGGCTGAAACTGTCTCCAAATGCCTGTTCTCCCCACCTCAGTCGAGGAAGGTGTCTGTCACCATAAAAATAAAAAAAAGCAGGGGGGTGACTATATTTGTAAATGTTAACAAAAGCTAAACACGAGGTTTTGCTATGGTAAGAAAATGCCACACTCCCCTTCTCCATAAATTGGGTTTCCAGGAAGCAATCCCTCCCCCCCCCCAAGAAACGACTTGTGGGGAGGGCAAAGCATCCAGCTGGGTTGTCGGAGTAATAAAGAAGGAGAATCAATAGGGCATGCAATGGAGCCAAGGTGCTGCCATTTATCACGCCGCTTCCCTGACTCCAATCATTCATCATGCTCAATGAGGCAGCAAATAGGAAAATGACTATTTGTATCAAACACATCTGCACTCATCCACTGAGGTATTTTATTCCCATTAACTCTGAAAGTAAAATACGCAGAGTTTTCTAGCTCCTTTCAGCTCAAGTTGGCAGACGAAATTCACAGCCCATGAGCACAAACATCGCATGGAGTTTGCATAGCTTTTCGGAGAAGGATTTGGGGCCATCTCTCCGGCCTAGATCAGCTGCCCTGATGTTTTAGCACAAGGCTCTGAAAATGTGGGAGGCTACACTCACCAAGCAACTTCCCTTCTCCCCAGCGATGAGCCGACCATCAAGGATACAGTAAATACTCATTACATTATCTCTCAATGGTTCCCTTTTTATCTCATAAATTACCCCTGCTAGGTGGCACGGAAGCTAATTTCACTAAGTCTATGGAAGATCAGATGTAAATGGGAGGATTAGCAACATTATGGTGTAATATCCCATGAAATGGTAGCATCATTACTGGTTCTTTTTATGAGGTGCGCGAGTTTATTTCCGCTGCAAACGTGCTGCCTGCTGTGGCCTTCAGCGGGACACAGAGGGGAGGCAGGTGCTGCCAAAAGAGCATGGGGTTTCAAGGCAGGATTGTCTCCAGGCCTGGGAAGGAGAGAGCCTCAGCCCAGAGAAAGGTGAGTGTAGCCAGGTTAGTGGACAGCTCCCTCTGGGTTCTTTTTCTTGGAGTTTGAAGCCGGCAGACCTGGGCTGCCTCCCAGAACATCTTCAGACCCTTCAGTGACCTTGTTTCTTGTTATTCTTCCTGGCTTCTCTGGTAATTAAACTGATTTTCCAGTTTAGTGTTTGTGACTTCCTCTCTGTGCGTGGAAGGACTTGTCCTAAGTACTGAAATAAAGGAAGGAGTGCTCTGTCACATATCCCTTCAGTCCTGTAGAGAGAACGAACACACAGGACATGAACCAGGGCCTTTCCATGCAGGGGGAAGGGAAGGGGAGGGTGTCTTTAGGGCCAGCTGAAACAGGACCAGCTGGGTGCCAGGCCACCTCACTCTATGGAATTGTTCTTTTAACCCAAGTGGGAGGCCGGTTCTCTGAGGGCCTGGGATTCTAATCCCACCTCTGATTTGTCTTCTGCTCATTAAGTTTGGCATGTATAACTGATTATTTCAGGAGCAATCTGGTGGCATCTGCTGGTAGCTGTAGGCACAGAATGTGTCAGCCACACTGGGCAGCGCACACACACACACACACACACACACACACACACACGCACACACCACTCACCAGGCATGCACACCTACAGTGAACTCCTGCAAATATATCATTCAGTGGGTCTGTGTGTGTGTGTGTGTGTGTGTGTGTGTGTGTGTGTGTGTGTGTGTTTGTGTGTGTGTGTGTCTGGTATGTTTACTATCCATGCATGCACCATGGGCTTCTAATAGCACGTAATTCTAATATCACAAACCATTAGCCTTGATGGCATGTTGTCTAGGGAAGACATGGGCAGAAACTGGTTAGTTTATGGGATTCTTGGAGCATTGGAAGGCAGCAAAACATAGCCCAAAATTTTTCTCAAAAAAAAAAAAAGAACTATTTCTCACAAACTGTTTATACATAAATGCCTATTTATACACCGATGGCTCGTTCTGATATAAGCCGAACTAATTTTTTCTAACTTCAAAACAGGTTTTGGGAACTCACCCCTCAACTTGGGTCTCTAGTTGGTGATAGTCAGGGGCTAGTTCGTATGTATTTCTTGACACAAATTGGACCCTTGCTCTGTAATAAAGATACCACGCTACTTGACAAAGTGAAATGTGGGTCCGGAATGCTAATTTTATTATTAAACAGGCTCTACTGCCAGGATCCCCTTAAAAAGTGCCTTTTGTGCATTTGACATTTCTGCTTTCCTGCGTGATCTTTGTGAAAGACATTTAAAGTGGTCCATAAACAAAGAAATATTGATATGGAAACCGTTTAGTACTGTGCACAGCCATTTCACATAAGAAAAACACTTTAGAGTTTGGATTTTAGACATCTACCGCCTACTGGTGATATTTATTCTTATTTGGCTACAAAAAAAAAAAAAAAAACGTTGAGATAATCAGAGGAGAAAAGAGGGGGCCCGATGGAGTTGTTCGGATATCTCAGTGATATGGTTACTTCTGTAATGAATCATAAAATTGCAGCCTCTGTAAGCCCTGACACTAAGGAAATGGGGTAGGCTGAAAAGCTGTCCTACCTTCTAGGACCTCAGCTTTGCTGTTACCTCAGAGCCTACACAAGTTGGCAAGCCCTTACTGATGACCCCCTTTGTGCCGCTGGTTAGTGGAAGTTGGAGTCCTGAGTCTTTTCTGTCTTCTGAGCCTGTCCAGATCTGGCAACTCGCCAGGCATCCAGTTTAGAAATGTTATGTTCCAAAAGGGGACTGTTATAGGTGGTTTTGTAAAACAGCTGCTTTTGGTAACTGCTTAGAAGTCCATGTGTCTAGGGAGACTGCTGGGTGTTCGCATCCGCCCTAGAGCTCCTCCCGTGTGTTCCAAGGATGTTTGTTGTTGTTGTTTGGTTTGGTTTGGTTTTTCAAGACAGGGTTTCTCTGTGTGGCCTTGGCTGTCCTGGAACTCACTCTGTAGACCAGGCTGGCCTTAAACTCACAGAGATCCGCCTGCCTCTGCCTCCCTGAGTGCTGGGATTAAGGTTGTGCGCCACTGCGCCCCGGGTCCTCCCACCGTGTTTGGTCTTCTGCAGCCTCCCTTATAATGGCCTCCTCCCTGACCTTCCTCCTCCTAAGCAGAGAGCTGGCTTTGCCTCCATCCACAGTGGGTGATCACTGCCGCATCGTCACCACCACCATATTTCTGCCCTCCCTCCAGGGCATACAGGGACATACAGGTGTCTAGGGGTTCCCAGGGTAAGGGAGTGGAGGATGGGCCTTTGAAGCTTCATGACTTGCAGAGGTTCACATTTCTGCCCAGTGGATGGTGCCCCAAAGGGCACAGTGCACAGCCTGCATAGGTACACGCGGCCACCTGACACCTCTCCTGCAGGGCTGCCTGCAGATGGGAAAGGAACAAGCTGCTGGGGCTGAGGAAGTGTCCACCTTATGTGAGGCCACTTTGCCACAGACAGCATGCACATCCCCTTTTGCTCTTGTTCCCCATGGCTGCCATCTCCAGTCCTCTCTGATGTGGGAAGCAAGAGAAAAGACACCACCGAGAAGTCCGGGGCCTTGGTGACTCAGGATGGCCGACAATAGTCCTGTGTGCAGCCCTCCTGGCAATCACTCATGGCACTGAGACTGACCATCACCTCATTGTTGCTACTTCCCACCTTACAGCTCTAAATAGAGATTAGGATTTCTATACAAAGCTCAATTTGAAGCTGGGCATGGTGGCGCACGTCTTTAATCCCAGCACTTGGGAGGCAGAGGCAGGCGGATCGCTGTGAGTTCAAGGCCAGCCTGGTCTATAAAGCGAGGTTAGGACAGCCTGTCTTGAAAAACAACAACAAAAACAAAACAAAACAAAAGAAAACAAAGCTCAATTTGAATTTTCATCATTATTATATTTTTTAATGCAACTAAAGCCCCCTTTGTGGTAGAGGTTGTTGGGAGAAGGAAAAGCTTACCCTGTCCCTCAGGATGACATAGCACCTGGCCTTCACCGTTATTGGAAAACAGGGAGCAGGAGCAAAATGGAAGAGAAGAGCCAGAACCATGTGTTACCCTGCAGGTATCTGATGCACACACTTCTGCCACAGTGTAAGATTCGCTGCCCACCTTCCTCCTACAGGTTGTGGAGAAAGCCAGGTCAACGCACAGCAGCTGCCAAAGGCAAAGAAAGGCCCAGAGAACTTGGAGTGTGTTTGGAAGAGAGAGGAATGGGACCCATGGGAAAGCCAGAGGCCCCGTGGTATGGCTTTGGATGAGGATGAGGCTGTGGCTGTGGCTGTGGCTGTGGCTGTGACTATAGCTACAGTTGTGGTTGTGGCTGAGGCTCTGACTGTTGCAGTAGCTCTGGCTCTGGCTCTGGTGGAGGCTGTGGCTGAGGCTGAGGCTGAGGCTGTGGCTATGGCTGAGGCTATGGCTGTGGCTGAGGCTGTGGCTGTGGCTGAGGCTATGGATGTGGCTGAGGCTGTGGCTGAGGCTGTGGCTGTGGCTGTGGCTGTGGCTATGGCTGAGGCTATGGATGTGACTTGGCTGAGGTTGTGTCTGTGGCCATGGTGGTGGCTGCGGCTGTGGCTGTGGCTAAGGTAGGGGTTGTGGCTGCCCTCAGAGAGAGCTCTACTTCTCCTCTGCAGGTTTTCAGAGCTCCTTCCAACAATGGCTCCCTTCCTTACCACAACAATCAGGCCCTTGGCTACTCTTGATAAAGGTTTGATCTATGATCTCAAAGGAGCCTACTTCTCTTCTGTGTCACAAAAATAACAGCACTTCTCACAGCTGACTCTAGAAGCCACAAGAGCCACAAGTGCTGCATGTGCAGCTTCAGGGGTTGCTGATGCCAAGCACAAAGTCCTTCTTTGTCCTTTGGGCCTTGTGTCCTTGCAGGGTGAGGATAGGTTGCTTCTCACTGGAAGGCTTGTCCAGCCTGCAGCCTCTGGACATGAAGACACTGGCTTAAGCAGAGAGTCAGTCAATGCCCAAAAGGGGACAGAAAGGGTGAAAGTCAGACGAGCAGATCTCACAGATGGGTGGGGGTTGTGGAATGACAGGAGGCTCATATGTCAGGGTCTCAGTCCTTACTCTGCTGCTCACTGAATGTCTTTGGGAAAATACCTGAATTTGAGTTGCTGGTTATTAAGTAGAAATTGGGAAGACACTGTCTAAGGCTTTCCCCCCACCCTACATAATATGTTGGAACACAAGGAAATTATAGTGTCCACTACCTTCTGGGGCTCCTGCAATCCATGGGAAATTCTACTACAGAGAAGTCTCTCCTAACAAGATTTCTGCAATAATCAACTCCTCTAACAAGACTAATATAACGAGCAAAGTGTTCATGAATCTGAAATAATGTATTAAATTTCATATGGCCTTTTAAAAATTGAGAGAGGGGGAGTTGAGCAAAATGTAAAAAGGCCATTATGAACTTAAGAACCTTGAGAAATGACTCCATTTAGTTTAGTAAATATTTGTCGAAGCCTTGCTCCATGCCAAGCGCAGAGCCAGGCACAAAGGGCTCTAGGATGAACAAATAGCACCTGCCCGTGAAGAAATCAGGACATGTCAAGATGTCATTTCAAGACGCTGTGATGAGGGCACAGATAGAACAACTCTACCTGGGATAGCCTGGAGGCTCAACTCAGCTGGGAGAAATTTCTGAAGATTTCTTATGGGAAGTCATGTCTAACCTAACTTTAAAAAAGTGGAACTTGGGCCTTTCTGCTGAATGCAAAATTCTTCAAGACTTGAATTGTACAAGTCACTCTGCGTAGACTCTTCATTTAGGGTTAGGTGCTGACAGCCTCCACAGTCCAAGTTTCACCCTTCAGGAGAGACAATACCATCAGCTGACAGTTCATGGCAACACTGGGAGTGGGAAAGTGGCTCAGACTCTCCCAGCTAATTCTTCTTCAACCACTCTGTGCATTGGTATGAGTTTTGTTTAGGATAGGAGTCAGGCTCAGACCGTAAATATCCCGGATATATTCTACCATCGGAAAGGTGATTTTGCATCATGGACTAGGCTTACTTACAGTTTCCAAGCCTGAGTCCAGATCCCTGACCCAGACCAGCCTTGTCACCCAAGTGTTCAGGAACCTCTTCAAAGTTCTGGATTAGAAGAGGTTGGGATGCTGGGCATGGTAGCACACGGCTTTAATTCCAGCTCTTGGGAGGCAGAGGCAAATGGATTGCTGTGTGTTCGAGGCCAGCCTGGTCTACAAAGGGAGTCCGGGACAGCCAAGGCTACACAGAGAGACCCTGTCTCAAAAAACAAAACAAAAGAAAGAAAGAAAGAAAGAAAGAAAGAAAGAAAGAAAGAAAGAAAGAAAAAGGTTGGGATAAAAAAGTAAAGGAAGATATTAACGGGATCCTAGGTAGAGTCAGAGGAGCCTGAGCCTTTTGTTAGGCACCGTGAATGTCTTCAGTCAGCCTGGATAGGTGCCCCATGAGGCAGCTTGGATGTGTAGAGTTTCAAGCTAAAATCAGCTTTCTTTGTGGAAACAATAAAACTTCATGTAGACTATGGAGCTATGTGTGGTCCACCGCAGATCCCAATATGGTCTGTGCTTTTGGAAATGAATGTTTAAATATCCTTGGGGCCATAAAAAGAAGGCTTTGTCCTCTCAAAGACAGTTCTAGAACAGAAGCAAACTATAAGTTCCTAGGAGGCAAACTGTAAGTTCCTAGAAGAAGAAACTGGCTTCCAAAATAGGATGGAACTAATCAAACAAATTAGGATGTGCCTGTCTCTTACTGCATCCTATAGAGTCAGCTAAAAGGGGAAGTGGGAGGGGCAAAATGCCAGGACTTAACCAACTGAATGACTATCCCAAAAGGGGTTGATTTGGATGTCTACCATCACGGAAGGGGTTTGGTCAGATCAGGGCCTAGAAAGGTGCCTCCCAGATTTTGGGACCCAGCTAAGAAGGAAACTCTAAGAGAGAAAGAGAAAAAATTAGGAGGGGAGGGCAGGAGCGAGGGCTCCAACCCTAAACCGATCCCATTTAGCATTTATATAGATTTGAAAGATGGTGCAGAAAACACGATCATCAAAACTGCAGATGATGCTAATCAGGGAGAGAACTGGGGTGCAACAAGTCCTTGCCAAGGGTAAGATAACGAGCTAAACACAGCAAGATGAAATGTAACTGGGATGAAAGCAAGCTTCTACCCAGGAGTCCAAAAAATCAATTGTACAAGTTCAGATGAGAGAAGCATGAATTAGCGGTAGCATTTACAAAACAGATTAAAAAAAAAAAAAAAAAAAAAAAAGATCCCCGATGACGCTGCATCTGAATTGACGAGAATCTCAATGGCAACGGGAGCCGAATAATCTAATAGGGTTTTAGGCTAGGATGAGGGAGCTGAGGGCTCTCCTTTACTCTGAACTATTCAGCCCGCATCTAAAACCGGTATTTCATGTTCTAAAAGGAATGTATGTACATACACCAGAGTGTCTCCAGAGGGGGTGACAAGCAAAGGCTCAAGTGCTTCCCCATAAAAAGCTAAGGTGGGAAGGACATCCGTGCTGACTACACATGCTCAAAAGGAATTGAATGTAGAAGTCTGATCTAAGGAGAAACTTTCTTCTTCTCCTTCTCCTTCTCCTTCTCCTTCTCCTTCTCCTTCTCCTTCTCCTTCTCCTTCTCCTTCTCCTTCTTCTTCTTCTTCTTCTTCTTCTTCTTCTTCTTCTTCTTCTTCTTCTTCTTCTTCTTCTTCTTTTTGAGACAGAGTTTCTCTGTGTAACAGAGCCTTGGCTGTCCTGGACTCTATTTGTAGACCAGGCTGGCCTCGAACTCACAGAGATCCACCTGCCTCTTCCTCCTAAGTGCTGGGATTAAAGGCGTGTACCACCACCCTTCCTAACAAAGCTGTTGAAAATTGTAACAGGCTGCTTTAGAAGCAAATTATGCCTCCCCCCTAGCCCCCCCCCCAAAGCAGGGACCAAGAGAATGAGGTAAGGGGGGTGGGGCTCCCTCTATATCAGGCTTTGTACTTGCAGCTCTTCTAGTCCTTGTGACCAGCTGCCTGACAAAGCAAGGGACGGGAGGAAGGTGATGGGAAGGCATGGTGGCATGCAGGTCAGCGGCAGCAGGAAATAGCCACTGGGAGTCACTGCCTACTCCCGTCTCAGTGACGGGATGAGAAACGAGGCTGTGCTCCTCGACGAACAGCTTCCTTCCACAGATTCCACAACCTGTCAATGGAGCATCACCAGGCGGGGACCCAATATGCTAGCCCACGGAGAAGCATTTCACATCTAAGCCACGGCAGGCTTTCTTTCACGTGTTTGTTGTAGCCACTCCATCCAGAATCTCAGGATATTGTGTACCTTCCATGCTAAAACAGAACGGGACACGGTCACAGCCTAAGGAGACTGGATGGTCCTATAGATATTGAAAATACGCGCTCTGAGAGAGAGGGAGTCACTAACGCTGCTTCCACGATACATTCTGGGCTGGTCAAAGCAGAAGAAAGACGATGCCCCTGGCCTCCAGCCTGAGAAGACCCCAAGTGTGTGGGAGGGGCTGAAGTCTAGGGGCAGATGAGCTAGGCAGACACGGGCTGGATTGTCGAGGACTGTGGGTGTTATGATAAGATGCTCTCTCTGTCTCCAAAAGGAAGGGGGTGGGGAGGAAAATGATTCTGCTGAAGGAGAAGATGGACTGGGTTCGGGAGAAATTAGAAGCAGGAAGACTAGTTGGACATTTCCAGGCTTAAAGGCCTTGATGTCATAAAGCAATATGAAATGTGAATGCTTCTTCTTAATGAAAATGCTTTTAAGACAACTAACGGGAAGGTGCGCTGTGTCTGTGTGGAAAGGAACTGTGTGTTCCCACAGAAACAACAGGAAAGCTCCGGGCAGGTCTAGCTGTGTGACCTCAGGGCCAAGGGCAGACCAAGACTGCTTATACACAGTCCATCGGTTCTGGGCAAACAAGTCCTGCTAGAACTGCATTTAAATTCAAAGGGAATTGGGGTTGGTAGCAGGTCTGCTCAGGCTCTGAAGCTTTCAGAGATAGTAACAGATGAGAGTAGGTGCCCCGCCCTCACGAGCCAAGCCAGGGCTCAGCTAGGCTGTGATGTTTTGCCTAACGGGACCCCTTTCACAGAGGATCAGCATGAGATGGGGACTTTCTAGGACAACGGTGGCCCAGGCAAACTGAGCTCTCCACACAATCGTGTCTATCCTCAAAAGAGAACAGCAACATTATCAAGCAGAAGTGTGAACCCACAATCCTCTCCTTAGCCAGGACCTGCCTGGTTTCATTCTTGTCAACTGGATTTGTCAAGATAGCCAATCAAAACTTTACGCTGTTTTCGGAGAGCATCCTATGCAAAATAAAGCCTCACTTTTGATTGAGATGCTGCGGAGGAAATTTTTCTCCCCCCTTCTTTTTTCTTTTTTTCTTAATTGCACTTTATTGGCAAATCTGTTCGTTCCAGGTGGCCTCTGACTGGGGCACTTTAAGACTTCATCTTGGCTCACAATTCAGCTTTCTTCTTTTGAATCTGTCGGCACCGAGACTTTCTGATGAAATATATACACCACTAGGAATGGTGGGCTAGCCCAAGCACAGGTCCTGGGCTAGCCTTTGTCTGCCTGATGCAGTCCAGAAACTAGATGCTTCTATGAAAACTCCTGCTATCTCTCCCTTGAAATGCTTTGTCCTTTCGGACTCCCCCATGCCTGGCACTGATCTTTTCTGACAAATATCAGAATTTTGCAAATATTTTCGGGCATTCTTCATGACTGGTGAATTCACTGGAGCAGCCATCATGGGTCATGTTTGCACCAAGACCGTGAAGAAGGCAGCCGGGTCATCATCAAGAAGTCCTACAGGCATCTGGGTAATGACTTCCACACCAACAAGCACATGTGTGAGGAGACCGCCATAATCCCCAGTGAGAAACTCCGCAACAAGATGGTGGCTCTGTCAGGCATATGAGGAAGTGATTCAGACAGGTCCTGTGAGAGGTATCTATCTCTATCAAGTTGCAGGAAGAAGAGAGAGAGTGGAGAGAGAATTGTGTTCCTGAGGTCTCAGCCCTAGACCAGGAGATTATTGAGGTAGATCCCGACACCAAGGAAACGCTGAGGCTTCTCGACTTTGGCAGTCTCTCCAACCTGCAGGTCATTCAGCCTATAGTTGGGATGAATTTCAAAACACCACGCAGAGCCGTTTAAATCTGTTTTGTAATATTTTCAATAAACCCGAAAACAAGGGCGCGGGGAGGTAAGACTATGTTCCTTGTCTTTATGTCCCATTTTCTAGACTAGAAGCATACTGAAACTTCATTAAACCAATAAAGGACAGATGAAGTGTCGTCTCATAAGCCACCTAGACAGTCTAGACAGTATTCTCAAACTCAACCGCCTGCTGGGACTCTTTGGGAAATAGGACAGGGACAAGCGGAAGGGCCAGGGGCCACTTGACAGTACACACGCTGTTGGCGCTGGTGTGCTTTCGCTGGCAAGGGATAGAAGTTGATTGAAGAAATGTGAGTTGCCACATCTTCTTGAAGAAAAGTAAACATATTCTATAAATATAATTGTATCAAAATACTGGGTAAGCCTAATAAAATAAGTCCGTGGGCCAGGTTTATTTTCCGTGCTACCAAATCGTGGCTTCTGATCCAGAGATCAGCACTTGCCTGGGTCACCCAGAGGCAAAATAGACTCCAACTCAGGTTTTAAGAATTATACTGTAAGCTGGGCATGGTGGTGCAGGCATGTGATCCCAGCACTTAGGGACGCAGAGGCAGGTGGATCTCTGTGAGTTTGAGGCCAGCCTGGTCTACAAAGCAAGTCCAGGACAGCTGAGGCTACATAGAGAAACCCTGTCTTGGAAAAAAAATAATTACACTCCAAAGCATGTTCTGGGGAGAGAGCACCAGATCCGATACTCAGGCCAAAGTGCAAGAGCTTGGTATGAAGGACAGAGGAGTACTGACCTAGAGATGAAGTCTAGACTCATGCGAGGTTATAGTTTTGAGCAGGTCCCAAGTATCTGCTTCCACTGCTAATCCTGGGTCTGTTTTACCTTCTCATGGGCAAATTTAATTTTTCATATTCTAATTAAAATTACATTTCTGTCAGTGTGGTACCTGTCACCGTATAGAATGTGAAATTGCTGTGCAGGATTGCTAAAGGCAACTGGCAGTCTCCAGTCCGGTCCAGTCCAGACCGCACCACATCGCAGCTAGCTCTTGCTCTCTGGCTGGCCTTCCAGCAGCCAACGTGCTCGGCAGCGTCTTTTTAAACTTTAGCATTTCTGCTTCCCTCTGCAGCATGTGCCCCTCTGCTCTGGGGGCCTTTCCTGGCTTGTCTATTCTACCTGTTTCTTCTTCTGGTAGTATCTGTTCTCTACTAGAGTTCTATTAGCAGTCCTTGCTCCTTTGGAAAAGATGTGTTTCTTTAGAGGCAGCCTTGACGTCATCTCAGCCGTCCTGCTGGCTCTAGTTCAGCTGCTGTGCTTCAAGTCCCCGCTGCTGGCTTGCTCTAACGGTCTCCTTCATGGCGTCCCATTTTGTTCCAAGTCTTCTGCAACCCACAGCTGGTTCATCTGAGGTTTCTTGCTCTCTGACCTGTTCTGGATTCTGTTTTTTTTTTATTCCTTCCAATCTCTGTGCCTTCCATTAGAACTTCTCTCAAGTGTCTGACTTACGCTGGTTATCTAACCACACTGAGAACCAAAGAAGCAGCCAGGCCCGCTGAGACAGGGCTGTGACCACAGCCGCTCGGGAGGCATTCAGGAACTGTCTGTACTACAGAGTGAATTCAAGGTCAGCCTGGGCAACTTAATGAGACGCTGTCTCAAAATAAAAAAAATTAAAAAACAAAAACCAAAACAAGCAATGGCCTGAAGATGCAGGACGGTGGTTGCACAGCATGCAGAAGGTTCTATATTCAGTCCCCAGTGTCCACCTCCCCCAAAGCGAAGCAGTGACGAATAAGCCTTCAAAACGCCACAGTGCTGCTACAAAGCTCTGTGCGTAAGGTGGAGCATTTTTTTACTACTGGGCTTCACTGAACAGAAGCTAGCTAGTGCTATTTGGGGACCGCCAAGGTCATTATCTCTGGCGAATTTTATGAGTGAAAAATCCTCTAGTTGCTAAGAGCACAAATAAGGGAAGAGGGCTGGAAAACTCGCCATTTACTATGTAGCTTCTTTCGCTTTTTTCTCCTCGTTTTTAGCATTTTTGTCTCTTCCGTACTTTGACTGGGACGAACCCAATCTGTTGTTGTTCAAGCATCTGGGAATGTCCTTTAGTGCACTTCTAGCAAGCAAGGAGGTCAGGGGGAGGGGAACCAACTTTTAGCTTGCTCTCTACTGCTGTGGCAATCACTGTAACCAAAAGCACCTTGGAGAGAGAAGGCTTGGCTTCGGATCCAGGCCACAGTCCATCCCTGAGGGAAGCTAAGGCAGGCGCTCAAACAGGACAGGAACCTGGAGGCAGGAACTGAAACAGAAACCATGGAGGAAAGCTGCTTGCGGGCGGGCTCTCAAGCTGCTTTTCCCACATCTGGCAGGAAAACTGCTCAGAGACGGCACCATCCACAGTGTCTGGGCTCTCCCACATCAACCATCCATCCAGGAAGTGCCCACAGACTTGCCTATGGCCGGCCGAGATGAGGCAAACATCTCAATCAAGGCTCCCTCTTCCCTGACGACTCTAGCTTGTATCAAGTTGATGAAATGTACCAACAGACTAACTTATTTCTAAAGGCTCCTTACCTGGCTCCCCGCACTGCCTCCTGAAGCGGTGCCTCCAAACTGCAGGACCCCAAGATTACCCTGGACTTATACACAACGCCTCCTTCCTTGCTTTCATAGCCCTTGCTTGTCAAGTCTCGGTTGTAGGACTAATTCGGCTACTCTTTGAGTTTGTAGAGCCTGCCTTTCCAATGTTGGCCGATTTCGTCTCTGTCTGCTCTGCTGGGTACTTTCCTTCTTCCTTTCAAACCATTTTAGAAGAGCCTCAATGACACTGGGACAGATACACATGCTCAGTCTACCATGCATAACTGAAAGTGTCCTAGAAAATTTAGGTTTGGTTTTTCATGCCTGTCGGCCTAAGACCCATCTTGCTTAGGCAGGAAGATGGACAGTGGTCAGCCTGGCCAAGTCCACACTATTACCATGTTCGCTGACTGATGTGTCTGCACACATAAACATGTCCTTTGGGAGGTCCTCTTACTTAAAATTTTGCTCGGTGATCTAGGGCATAGGTCTGTCACATGTCTTCTCTGGTCCTGATAAAGTATTCTAATGTTTACTTTATTTCTTGATGTTTTAAAAAGGTTCCTGTATCACTGTATCAACAATTTGAACAGCTTAATCTTAGTACACTGTATTTTTTATTCTCCTCCTCCCCCCTCCTCCTTACCCGTCTCTTCCTCTTCTCTCCTCTCCTCTTCCTCTTCCTCTTCCTCCTCCTCTTCCTCTTCCTCCTTCTTTTCTTTCTTTCTTTCTTTTTTTTTTTGAGACAGGGTTTCTCTGTGTATCCTTGACTGTCCTGGACTTGCTTTGTAGACAGGGTTGGCCTTGAACTCACAGCGATCCACCTGCCTCTGCCTCCCAAGTGCTGGGATTAAAGGCATGCGCCACCATGCCCGGCTCCTTCTTCTTTTCTTTAATTTGGTTTTTTTCAAGACAGGTTTCTCTGTGGAGCCCTGGCAGTTCTGAAATTCACTCTGTAGACCAGGCTAGCCTCAAACTCTGAGATCCAACTGCCTCTGTCTCCTGAGTGCTGGGGTGTATGCCACTACTGTCTGGCTTTGCTTAGCTTCTAAATCAGGCATGTTCATGGCACCACGGCCATAGACTCTGTTGTTATCAGTAATTATTGGTGGATAGTGGCATTGGACATTCTGTTTCTGACAATTGGTTCAGTGACAGAGAGGACAGAAACATTGTGTAGGGCATAAGGGGACACGGTCAAGGTGGCAGTAACAAAATATCAGAAAGTAAGAAATGTTTAAAATTACTTGTGCCAACCAAAGGGTGCCAAAAATAAAAATAACTAAAAATTAAATACACAGTAACTATATTCCCTTCCTTTATTATTTTTCATCCTTTACAATCTGCAACATCTGGGGAAGGCCATCATAAATAGTCTCATATCTGCCATTCTGTTTGTTCACATGTGACCCTATACACAGTTTTAGGAGATCTTACACTATGCTATGCGAGGATAATCTGATTAGCAAAGTCCACTGCAATTTATGGAAAGCGAAGAACACGTGACAGTGGTCCCTTCACTTAGAGAAAAACTAAATTTGGTTACTATGACTGAAAATGGCATTTATGAAGTTAGAACCACATCCACCTGACAATCAGTGTCTTTCTCCCAAGGCACAGTACCAGGACTTCTAAAGGACAACAGCAGACTGTTCCTTATTCTTAAAAAAAAAAAAAAATTATATGTATGAGTGTTTTTACCTCCCTGTACATCTGTGCAACATGTACATGCATTGCCTAAGGAGGCCAGAAGAGGGCACTGTGTGCCCTGGGACGGGAGTTACAAATGGTTGTGAACAACCACGTGTTCTAGGAATTGAACCCAGGTCCAAGAATCTTACTGAATTTACCAGCAGTAAGTATAGGATGAACTCTCAAAATAAACATGATTTTTAAAAAAGGAAAACTTTAAATGGGGACAATAACTAGACTAGGCTATTCTGTCTGCACTTTGTGTCTCAGTCATTTACCTATTACAGGATGTCTTCTCCACTGAAAGCATAGGACCTGATCTTTTCATCTTTGTCATTCCTGTATCATGATTTAGTGTATTGCATAATGTTTATTGAGTAAAATAATAAATAAGTCAAGTACAGTGGGACATGCCTGAACTCACAGCATTCTTATGGTTGAGGCCGTAAGACGGCGAGTTTTAGGCCAGTCTGAGCTAATGGCAAGATCCTACCTTAAAACAAAGAAAGACATGAAGGAAAAGAAAGGGGCAAGGGAAGAGGAGAGAGGAGAGCAGAGGAGAGGAGAGGAGAGGAGGGAAGGGGAGAGGAGAGGAGGGAAGAGGAGGGGAGAGGTGAGCAGAGGAGAAAAGAGGAGGGGAGAGGAGAAGAGAGGAGAGAGTGAAGGGCAGAAGATAGGAGGGATAGACCCAGATAATGTGCAGGAAAGTAACAAGCAAAGGCAAAAAATCCTGTTCCTAGTACAGGAAACCATAGCTGATGCATACAAGAGTATATACATCTGTTCTGAAACAGATCTTTCTGGAAACCATGACTCATTGAGCCTACAGTAGCAGGTGAGAATTTGGACAAGGAAGCTGAGCCAGCTTGAGAGAGTTGAAGACCACTCCACAGAGTCTGGACTTTTCAGGAAAGGTGGGTTGTTGGCACAGCTACTGTAGGGAAGGGATTTGGTAAGCAGGGGGCACTAGGAGGATTAACTTGTCTACCCCAAGCACAATGAGCTAGTTGGGGATAGACAAGAGCCAAAGACCTTGGTCAAGACACTACAGCAGGAACTCAGGCGAGGAAGCAGGATGGCTTGGAGGGAGTTGTCAGTAGCAGGAAAAGAGGCAAAACAAAAACAAAACAAAAAACCAAAACAAAACAGAAAAACAGATGCAATAAAAGAAAAGAAATAGGAAAACAACAATCCATTAAAATGAAAATGCTAAGATCATCCCATAGGTAACCTGGGTCAGGAGACTTGGTTGTCTCCGCGTTCTTGGTGCATCATGTGCAAGCTTGTCCGGGAACAGATCTGACTGAAAATTAGAAAATGACATTAAAGGGCAGCTGGTGAGTGAATACTGCAATGGAGAATGTTCAGCGGGAGGGACCAACAAACCAAAGGATTCCTGTGGTGGCATTGTTGCAGCTCTAAGCTCTGTAGCCTCCTGAGGACAAGCCCACAAACTGCATCGGACTTGACTCTCTCCAGGGAACTCTCCAGGCAGTTTGACCAGGGCCTGCAAACTGCCAGGAAAAAGAACTATCTCCAATCCTATGAGCCATTGACATCTCTTTCTTGTCTGTGGGTTGTTTGTTTGGTTGTTTGTTTGGTTGGTTGGTTTTGTTGTTGTTGTTGTTTTGTTTTTCGAGATAGAGTTTCTCTGTGTAGCCTTGGCTGTATTGGACTAGCTTTGTAAACCAGGCTGGCCTCGAACTCACATCGATCCACCTGCTTCTGCCTCCCGAGTGCTGGGATTAAAGGTGTGCACTACCACGCCTGCCATCTGTGAATGTAATCAAATCCAGTATTTGGGGAACTATTCTATTTTGAGCCCTAAAACTTACCAGTTGGTCCTGAACTGTGTAGGATGACGACATGTCTCTTTTCCTGGGAAGGAAGGAAACAAAAAGGTGGTTATGATCCCTAGGAATTGGAGTTTAAGTGGCAGTTGCAGTGCCCCTCTCCCCATATTGGTTTTACTATGAAATAGTTAGGTTAAACAGGTGTGGTGGTTTGAATAAGGACAGCTTTCCTAGGCTCCTACATTTGAATGCGTCATCACCAGGAGTGGCACTATTTGAGAAGGATTTGGAGGTGTGCCTTTCAGAGTGGGTGTGGCCTTGTTGGTAAGATTTGAGGTTTCAAAGGCTCATCCTTAGCCCAGTTCTCTCCCTTGGACTGTGGGGGTCAGGATGTAACTCTTGGGCTACTGTGTGCCACCATAGTGATCATGGAGTGAACTTCCGAAACTGTGAGCCAGCTCCAGATTAAATGCTTTCTTTTATAAGAGTTGCCTTGATCATGATGTCTGTTCACAGCAATAGCACAGTGACTAAGACTTATCAGTAACGAAGGACTTAGCAGCTGAGAGCACAAGCATTGTGCAAGAACTTTTGAAGTGGGGATTATTATGTTCATAATAAGCATAACCCCCAAATTAGAGGCTCACACATAAAGAGTGAGTTTAGAGTAGCAAAAATACTCTGATAACTTAAAAAAAAAAAAAAAAAAAAACTCACAAGAGCAGGAATTGTGGTTCAGTGGCAGAGTATTTTAGTAGCATGGCAAGGCCTTGGATTCAATCCCCAGTACAGAAAAAATCACACACACACACACACACACACACACACACACACACACACACACAGTGGGAAAACAGTACCGTGTGTTGCTTCTAAACTTGAGGCATGTTCAGCTGAATATTCTTTTATGCTCCTCATTTATCCAAATGATAGGACGCAGCCTTAAATTTCAATATGTCGGTGACACATCCTGAATTCTTGAGGCTAAATAAACAATGTCTGTATCTTCCAAGTGTTGTTAAAATGACGTGGATAATGAACTGTTTGAAGATAGTTGGACTCAAGGTGATCGCCGTTCAAGTGAACAGGGTTCAAAGACATGAGAACGAACGCCTTATTCCTGCACTGTTTTAGTTCTTATATTTTCAGTGACATGTCAGGAATGTGCAGCTCGTGATGATGATGCTTTTAGCCAAAAATATACTGTAGGAGACTTAGGATCTGATATTACTCTTCAACATTTTTGGCAAAACCCTGAGAATTTGGTGAGGATATTACTGGCACTGTTTGCTCAGCATGGAGCACCAAGATCATCTATTTTGAACTCTCTTCAAGAATATTTCAATTAGCTGCGCGGTAGTGGCGCACGCCTTTAATCCCAGAACTTGGGAGGCAGAGGCAGGTGGATCACTGTGAGTTCGAGGCCAGCCTGGTCTACAAAGAGAGTCCAAGATAGCCAAGGCTACACAGAGAAACTCTATCTCGAAAAACAAACAAACAAAAATATTTCAATTAAAATTTAAAAGTCCCTGTTTAATCAATCTCCCAGAGTCATAAGATAGTATCTTTCCATGCTTGTGGTTCAGCCCTAAGATTACTTGTTATCTTACACCCCTGCATGATGTGTCTCCATCCATGAAAAGCCAAACTAAAGACACAGCTCTCACTTTCCTATCTGTTCTTTCGTAAAGATTTTTAATGGTAATTTTATTCCAAACCGTGCACAAACATAAGTACTGCATTAAAGTAGGATGACTTTACTCTGACCTTTACTGAAAACGCCTGTGAAACAAAGCCCTTACAGCTCCCATCACCCACTGCCGTACAGATAGAAAAGTCCTTCCGAGCAAAAGTGATGTTTGCATGTGCTTTACTGAGCACTCAAGTACAAAGCCCGCTCTCTGCTTTTCACTAGGAGGAATCTGTTTGGGTCCGTTTTTATGCACTCAGAAATGTATAGAAATTAAGGGACTATGTAAAACGAATTCAAGAAACTAGGAAAATGACATTTTTGAGTTTTTTTGTTGTTGTTTTTTTTTTTTTATGAAAACACACAACACTTGTAACTAAACGATGGTTTATTAGAATCAAGGTGGTATGTTTGTGGGATTTGCTCAGTGTCTCTTTTGACCGCGCCCCACACACACACCAGGGCATTGTTTAGTCGGTTCGGTTAAAAGTGTCTTTCAATCCTATTTATAATTATTAACCCAAACTGGCCCCTCAAGATAGACCACCGTCACTTTGCACGCCCTGAGATGAGCATTCTCTGCATTTTAATTTTGCCATGATCCCTTTTCTTTAGCGGCCAGCCTCTGAATGCAGAGTTATTTCCTTGATCGGGATTCTTGTGTCAGAGAGTTGAGATGTTAAACCACAGCAAGCAGGAGACTTTAAACCCCCCGATGCACAATGAATGGGTGCCAGGCGAAGCAGCTTAAAATCTATGCTTTTGCTTCCCTTTAAACACTTGGAATTGACAGTGCCATAGATCAAACATTTTTTACCGAGAAAGAAACCTGAGCAGTTTAACCAGTGCACAGTTACAATCATCACCAGACCTCACCCCTCCACCATTACCCCTTCCACCTGGGGGCTGGGTACATTTCTGATTGGGAACGTGTGTGCGCGCGCGCGCGTGAGCGTGCCTGTGTACCTGTGCAGTTAAAGCACTAAACAGTGGCTTGTAACTCGGAGGGAGTGACACCAGCACAACTTCGCCCCTTCATCGACCCTCATCCCACCGTCTCTCACCCCCAGGATGACAGGAGGCAGGAGGGGATTTCCACTCGGAATGGGAGCATGCGCTATGGGTCCACCTCCTCCCACCATCGCCACCCATACCTCCCTCTCCCCTCTCTCCTCCTTCCTGCTTCTCTCCCCCCACCCCCCTGTCTTCTCTCTCCTTCCTCTTCCTCCTCCTCTCCCCACCCCCCCCCCCTGGCCTGGAGCTGTGAAGTTGGCATGCTGCCCATTCAGGCGTTCACCGTCGGCTCCTCAGGGATCAGCAGGCAAAGTCACAGTCTGCACAAACAGAGCTTTCAAATTCATAAAATTCATAGGATTTTTCACAAATGAATGAACACAATTTTCTACCAATTTCCTCATTATGCAAATATGCAAAATATCAAATTTAGGCCAATTAGGGTCCTCCACAGTCCCAAATTCACCCGTTTAAGCCATAATTGCAGAAACTATCAAATAATTACGGTCGCTAATTGGAAATATTTGTGACAGATACAACAAATTCTTGCACAAATTACATTTCATTCGAGGAACCACTGCGCGCCACTGAAATTTTATCGAAGTCTAATTTAACTTACATAATGAGTTGAATTGAGTACTTGTTATCAAATTTGAGCAATTCATAGCCCCGTAATGTGGAATGATCAAATAAATTAAAAGGGAATTTATTCAATATTTTGTTGTGATCCTTTTCTCGGAACCATTGCTATTTTGTAGGGAATTTCCTCCTCCCGCGGCCCGGGCGGGTGCCTGGTGTCACGCAAGCCCAGGCTGTGCCCGCGGCTGCGGTGGAGGAGCCGGCGGCGGGTGGCCTGGGGCGCCAAGCCGGAGTGGCAAGCCTCAGCGGTCCGCACAGGCAGCTGTGGCGCCGGGGCGTAGCGCTCAGCCACTGCCAGGCAGTCAAGAGGCCGGATCGGCCCCTTTGCTTTGTTTCAGTTAATTGGGTGGCCCGGGCGGCGAATACTTCCGGGTGAAGCAAGGGAAGAGTCCTAGGAATGCTCAGACTTCTAGAAAGGTTCAGCCACCTGAGCGCGCACTTGTCTACTCGCACATCCGTGCACCGGTGCACACCACCTATCTCGCGCACACTACCCTCAACTCACAAGTCTCAAGCAGGCACGCGCGTCTGGTGCACACCCACTACGCAGACACATTCTGGCACACACACCGGGAAGCCCCCACGCCACGCGCGGCCCTGATAGGTGGAAAGTCCAATTTGCTGGCAAAGAGGAGAGGGTCGTCCTCTTCCGAACTGGCCTGGCAAGGGTTAACTGCTGGGTGAGGTTCCTATGAGGGTCGCGCGCATACAGTGTGTCAAGGACACATACACTCGCTCGAGGTGGAGGAACGCGCGAGCCCTTGTTCCCTGCCCTTTGTGTACACGTGTTCTTGGGAGGGGGTCCACCTCTGGGTAGCTCAAGGCTCCCCTCCAGAGTGCAGGTGCTCGCACAGGGCTAATCCAGGTGCACTCTATGCACGTGGGTCTGGTGCACCAGACAGACAGTCATGCCTCCAGGATCACCTGATCCTGTCCCGAAGGTCAGCCTTGCAGACAGAGCATTTGTTTTTCTCTTACACACACACACACACACACACACACACACACACACACACACACACTTTCTCCGCCGCCCACCCCCCCCCCCCCCCCGCAACTGCCTTGTGGCCTCGTTGGCGGGTTATAAATGTCTCCTTCTCCCTGTGATTTGTTTAATCCGTGGAAATGGTGCTGGTCCTATGTAAACAAGCCAAGTGCGGAATGAAGGCAGTCACCCAAGCGTGGCCAGGCTGCCTATTTGTCAGAAAACCTTCATAAATACTAAGCCGGGGCTGGGCAAAGATGTGATGTCTCCATTTTTGCCAGGAAAGGGCACGAGGAAGACAAAGCGAGGCAAGGCAGCCTGTAACCTTTAAGGGACAGATAGTCTGGGGGTTCCGGAGGTTAGGGATGCTGCCAGCCTATTTCAGCGCCAAAGGATGACGAATGTGGGGCCAGGAGCCTTTAGCAGGCGGCTATGTTCCGGCTGGGCCCAGGAGGACTTTAGTGGGGAGAGAGAGAGAAAGAGAGAGAGAGAGAGAGAGAGAGAGAGAGAGAGAGAGAGAGAGAGAGAGAGAGAGAGAGAGAGCGCAAAGAAGGGAATTCCAGCTCCCTGCACTCCTCCAAGTGCATCACGCTTCACACTCAACTCTTTCAGATAATATTTATTTCAACTTTTCCTGGGTTCGTTCAGAACAAATTTTCCGTTGACCCCAGCAGGTAGCAAAGGGGCACTGGTAGGTCTCTCACCTCTGATTCGTCAAAGGGCCTGTCCAGCAACCAGTCCAGGCTTTGTTTACCCACCTTAGAAGCCTGTGGCTTGGCTCCCAACTCCGTGTTCCCCACGTCCACTTTATAAATTCTTCCTTTTCTTTTAAAGAACAATACATATGTGGCTAATTACACACTCCCAACAAAAGCAGTAATTACTGCCTGTAATTATCATGGCCCTTATTTAGGAAAAAAAAATGTGAGAAAATGTTGAGTATTAAAACATGAAAGCAGCTATTAATCAAACCTTTACACCTTCTTTAACTCTGGCGTAATGGTGGGTATTATCATAAATCTACTCTGATAGTAACACAAGAATAATGAGTTCAGTAATGATAGCAATGATGATCATAATGATTTTAACCAACAAAGAATGGAGTAGATTTATTGCTAATAATGTGGCACAGAAACCTCTTTCATTAAAATTACCTATGTGTGTGCGCGCTGGAGTAACCATGCTGTGTTAGTGTGTATGAATGCGTGTCTGTGTGTAGGGGTGCTGCCACCTTCCCCCCGTGGTGGCTAAAGATAAAAGGAACCTCACCTTCATCTGAATCCCTCTCTGCCTCTGCCTCTCTGTCTTTAGCAGACTCTAGCCCAGCAGTTCATTGCTCCTTTCACAAGGGCTGCCTAAGACCATGGGAAAACACAGATATTTGCATTACAACCCATAACAGCTGCTGAATTACAGCGATCAAGTAGCAACAAAAATAAGTTTATGGTTGGGGCTGACCACAGCATGAGGGCCTGTATTAAAGGGTCGCAGTGTCAAGTACATTGAGAACCAGTGCTGTGACCCAAGCAGAGACTTGGTACAGAAGTCTGGTAGAGCGTCCCTTTGAAGGCCCAGGGCCTGCTAGGGAGGGAAGGGAGGTGGTTCTTACCCTACATGATCTTCAGAGAAGGTCACTGCTGGGGGTTGGAAGATGGCATTTGGCAAGGGCAGAGACTCAGCAAAGGGGGCCTGGTTGGTTTAGGACTTTGACTCAAAGGAAAGGGCAGGTAGAGGCAGGAGTTCTGCTTCTCCAGTTTGAAAGCAGCTTTAAAGTTTGTTTTCTTTCTAAAGGGAAGCAAAGATCGATCTTTCTGTGGCCTGCAACTGGGTCTTAGAGCCCCTTGGGCACTCAGAGAGGCCTTAGGGATTTCCTGGGTGGAAAAAAAAATACAATAAATGAACTCTCATTCAATAAATGAACTCCCCCCTTAATAAAATTAACTTGGCATTTGTGCTTTGCAAATGTTCTAGAGGTTCGCAGTGGATGGAAACCCACATTTTAATATAAACTATAGCATCAGATAAATGAGTTTTATAAAATGAAGATTCTGTTTTCTGGACAGAAAACTCCAGAATTCCAACACCCATGTTGTCCTGCAGTGTCAGCCTTCAGCAGTCTCTAGAGCAGAGCAGAGCAAAGCACACAACTTCTAGGGTTCTACAAGCCCATAGGAGGGCTCTGAAGACTCGAACTCCCAGAGACTGTGGGCAAATCTACCTTTCCTGGAGTTCCTGCCCGGGGAAAGACTTCAGTGCAGCTAAACTCAAGAACTCTAGATGGCTTTAGCGGTTTTCATATACTGTCAGGTTAACTTTTCCGAATGCCACCCTTCCCAATTAACTATAAAATTCTGTCAGTTATGGAATATGGAAGACAGTGGTGACATAATTAGAACTTATACATAATAAATAGTACATCTGTAGTATTTTAACCTTCACTAGCAGTTATGAGATCAGTGCGTGGGCCAATTAACTACCAAGCTTTTTTTTTTTTTTTTTTTAAACGAAGGCTCCATAAACACACTGGTTTTAAATGTCCTAATTAGTAACTTGCTCATTAATTAACTTTCTGATTAATTGTGTAGCAATCTAATTTGTAGATGAGCCACTTAAAGAGTGATACCTTGTAATTCTTTCTTCTGTCTTTAAAATTCCCTCGGTAAAATGTGATTTTGTAACCAGCTGGCTTCCTCGTTGTGGAAACACCATGCTTAAGAGATACAGTTGGCCCAGAACTAAATTTCTGCTAATCCTGCTCTGTGTAGACGGGGCATATTGGTCCTAGGCCACTGAGGGTGGAGGGTAGAGGTGAGTGGGGGAGGACTGGGTTAGAGAGAGAGAGAGAGAGAGAGAGAGAGAGAGAGAGAGAGACAGAGAGAGACAGAGAGAGAGAGAGAGAGAGAGAGAGAGAGAGGAAGAAAGTGAATAAAGGCAAAAGCATATTTATACCGTTGAGTCTGAAAATATTTTTCTCCTCCTTGAAAAGAAGACTTAGGCAGGACTTTAATTAGAACCAGTTCTTGATTCTAAAAACCATTTAGGGGAAGAGGATTTTTTTTTTTTTTTTTTTTAAAGAAAACTTATTGCGGCCTCCACATCCCTATCATGGACTATTCCAGACGTAATTTAAAACAGTGGACAAAAGGGCCAAGGGAGGATTTCAATAGAAGCCCCTCACGCACTGGAACATCCGGGCTGTTTTATTAGCATCAGAAAGGGCGACCAGTCCGGCTTCCACCCGAGCTATTGTTGCCGGGGTGTGTCGCCAGTCCTGTCCTGCAGAAAGCCTTTAGCCCTGATGGCAGATGATTCTCTAAGTGAATAGAGATGAAGGCAGGGATATTAAGTGACTCTATAAAACATCCCGGACACAATTGTGTGATTGATGGAGGACAAAGTGGGAACAGCAGGACATGGGATCCTGGGAGAAGCAGCCTTGTCAATGCGAGAAACCCATCTCTGGAAACAGCTTCTCCGGGAGGAGTTTGCAGTCTATTTGTATGAGTAATCAGCTGGGCCCCCTCTCTGTCAGCCCTGTTTACTCACTGATTTTCTCAACAAGACAACCATTGACACTGGATGGATGGGGCTAATCTGGCGCAGAACTGGCGGCTTCGCAGAGGCTACAGGTCGAAAATAGAGCGCGGTGCCAACTTCACCTCGCCTAATCTAGCGGCTAATATTTATTAGAGCCAATTTATACCGCTGCTCTCTCAAAGAGCAAGGAAGGCCTGGGTGCAATTAATAACAGGGGCGATAACCACAGACAAACAAATAAATAAGGGTTTGTGAACTGTTCGGCTGGTTTTAAGGATGGATGTGAAGAGGACAGGGTTGGGTTTACCACCTGGAGCGGGAAAGCAGAGGAAGTCAAGGTGGCCCCGAAGAGGGGGCTGTCTCCTTAGCCAGGCTCATCCAATCTCAGAGCAACAATCGGCTGCAAAGTGGCTTTTGAGCCTACACGAATGTATGTAATTCCACAATGCAGCTAACAGAGTCTCTGTACACAGACACCTGCCCTCGCAGGGAGAGGTGCATGCGCACACTCTTGTTGTAAATATCCAGTTTATGCGCATCCCCACCCGCTGAGGGAGACCCAGATGGCAAGGTAGCTCTGCACTCAGAAGCCAAGCCTGCAGCCACCGAGAAGAGTGGCTATCTGGAAGCTAGGAACTGGGAGCGTGGGGATGGATATAGGACAATGAGGAGAGTAGGGCGCTAAGCAGAGAGGTTTCCTTCTATAATCCACGGTTGTCCTTGAGGCTTGCTGGTAGAGATGCTGCCACAGGCCGAGTTTCGAGTTTCCTGAGACCGGATGCTTAGCATGGTTTTGCAGGGCCAAGCGGAGAGAAACAGATGAGTGTGTGTGTGTGTGTGTGTGTGTGTGTGTGTGTGTGTGTGTGTGTGTGTGTGTTCGTGCGTGCGCGCGCTGGGGACGCTTGGTGGGCCTGGAACCCGGGTGGGTATCTATCTAGTCGCCCGCAGGCTGGCTTTGCAAAGGGCTGGTAGGAAGCCGCATTGTTCCTAACTGGGCGCGGCTTCAGCGGGGGCTGAGACAAACACGCTGACCTTACGGCGCGCGCGGGTCGGGCCTGCAGACAGCTGGCTGTAGAGAAGGAAGCCCTTTGCCCTCGAGCCCCGGTTTCCCTATTCGCCCTCCTCGACCCCCTCTGGGCCAGCGGGAGCCCGCGCCTTACTAATTGCTCGGCTCCCTTCATGCACACATCTCCACTAATTTTACATTTCTCATTCCGCGGGTAGCTGGAAAGCGGCTCAGGGAATACGGTCCTTTCTCTTAGCTACCGCATGAATACAGTGAGTGGTGGCCGTCCAAGCCTTCCTGGCTGGGGGCTTTGGTAAATTAGCAGCTTGGCTGTATAATCAGGCATTCGCCATTGAGGCCACAGTACTGTACGCGCTAACCAGGTGAGATTTCATCATCTAATGGGTTGGGAGGTGTGACCGAGCTGCTAAGTTAGCAATTAAACTTCGCAAATATCATTCGATTGCTTTTTTTTTTTTTGGACAGGCCACTGCAACATTACCTCAGTTAAAGAATGAAAGAAAACCCTTTCCAAAATGTATACTCAAAGAAAATGATTTTTGTAAAACCCAGTTTAGTATCCAAACACAACGTTTGCATTCTATTATCCTATAAAATACGGATTATATAGTTATGGAGTTTTAAATCTGAAGTGGAGGGAGGGCGTGGTAACTAGCTGCTCCAAAGGCACGGGGTGGAAGGGCTGTGGGGGGAGGGGCTGTGTGTAAAATATTAGATAGCATCTAATCTAGGATAGAAAAATCGAGGAAATCATAGAGATTTATCCCTTTGGGCCTACTGTTTAGATTTATTATTGTATCAAGAACTGGTATCAAAGTGAAAAGGGCAAACACTTTGGTAAAAGGTTATTTCCAGCCTGTAGCAGGCAGCTTTTCTGGCACCTGAGCCCTGAAGCCCTATGCCTCCACCTACAGCTGAAAGGTGTAGCCTTGCAAGATGGGGCTGGCTACAAAAAACAAACAAACAAACAAACAAACAAAACCAAAACCGGTTGCTGTGAATTAGGAGGCTCTGGTTTCCGGAAACAGTAAGCATTCTTTTGCTGGTGCCAACACTCTGTATCTGTAGGTATGTGGACTATCTATAGGAGAGGAAACAGCACAAGGACTAGTAGTTTCTCCTGCGCGTTAAGAGCTTAAATGGAAACATAACAGAAAATATTATTAGCTTTATCTGCTGACACCAGGGACACGGGTTAAAGTATTTTTCATTTAATTTGATAGTGAATAAGGCACTTAGAGCACTTGATGATCTATTGATCAAACAGAAGTCAGGTGCCAGCAACAGCTCCTTATTTAATGCCCATTCCCACGATTAAAAAGCCAAGTGAACTTGGGGGGTGGGGCGGGGGGGGAAACAATTTGCTCAGTAAGTGTTGTGTTATAAAAAGAGTAGAAGCGAGATCCATTCTTTCAACCTATAAATCTCTCCTTGAGCTAATATGAATGACTACGGGGCACGTGAACCTCCACTGAACTGTAAACAGTGTTTTAATGGACAGTAATGGCCCTATGATTTTTAGCTATTGTTCCAAAATGACTACCATGTTTATTGCCGTCATTAAAAATGAATTAAAGAGTTATGAAACTCCTCAATAATGAGAACTCCGGCAGTTTATAAGCTCTGGTTCTGTTCTTCCCAGCTCACTTGAAGGGTGGCGTCTGCCCAGGATGGTGCAGGCTGGGTGATGCCCACCAGAGACCATAGTTTAGGGAACCCCGGTGTCCACAACCTTTGTTTTGCCTGATGAGGGCCGGAACTAAGAGAGAGGAAAAGAGAAGAGGGGATGATGGGGTGAGCCCTGCCCTCTCCGATGCTCCTAGTGAGGAGGGGTGAAAATGGATGGCTGCCATGCCTGGGGACTAGGAGGGGACAAGATGCGCCTCCCTGCCGCAAAGTGGCCTCGGCCAGGGTGGCTGTAGGGGTAGGCATGGGATCCCGAGATTGGGTGGGGGCAATCAGAGGCTTGTACTAGGCCCTAACCCGGCCGAGGAAGGCGCTGTGGGATTCGGCCAGGGCAGGCTGCAGACCCAGATGGGGTTGCCAGGCCACTGCCCCGTAGTACCGCGCGATGGCGGCCACTGCACCTCCCCGAAGGCCGGGAGCCACTGGGGGCCTCGCAGGAAAACGGCTCAGCAAAGTTGCAAGCAGCCGGGGCACTCTTCTCCGAGGGGTCTCTGGCTGGAGCCTGCACGTTTCTCTTTGCATTAGCAAAGCCCAAAGTCATCCAGTTTGCTCTAATCACCACAATTAGTCCTGAATTATCACCGGACTCTGACAGACGTTCCTTGTAACTCTCTTTTATTTCCAACAGCCCTAATCAGCCGCTCTCATTACAAACGCTGATTAAACTGCAAATTATCCAGCAGCGGCCCTGTTCCCGTCTACCGGCAGCTCGTTCAATATCAATTAGGGCCGAGCGGCAAAGCCTGCAGCCTCCGAGAGCTTCCAACTGCCTGATAGTGGCACTTATTAGTTTGGAAAACTAGGAAAATACTAATAATCAACAACCAAGGGGAAAGAGGAGGCGACAGAACAAAAGGACCGCAGGAGAATCGCAGGCGTAGGAGCAAGCGGGGCCTGGCTGCTGCGGGCCCAGGTGCTCGCCCATCCGCTCACGGTGCGGGAAAGGGGCCCATTTCTCTGGGAGCGCGGGGTCCCCAGAGCAGCCGGTCAGGTGTGGGGACCGTCAGGGCTATTCACAAAGGCATTGGCTTCGGCTCGCGGAGGACGCTTTTGCAAATAATAATCGGATTTGGCTTTAAAAAAAAAAAAATCAAACCAACTTCTAGAACCGCCTTCATCGAGTGCTCCTGCAATCCGTTTCCAATAAGCTGTTTAGGCTGGTGCTTAAAAAACATTGACCTTGTCCCGTAAATAAAGTGGGAGCTGATGACAGTTGATTTTATTTACCTATTCTGTCAAATTAGATTTCCACGGCAAAACGCTGCTCGCGTAGACTGCAGAAAGTGCAGCTCTGTGGCCCCTCCTCACCGCTGGAACTGAGGTGTGAACACAAAAGCAGCCTGCCAGCCTCTGGTCTCTGCACACCCCTTCTCTACTCCACCACCCCCCCCCCCTCTTCTTTCCAGCACCCATTCCGACAGGGCTGATTTAGGCCAGAGAAACGGGTCCCATCCCTCATAAGGCAACCAAGAGGCAGCACTTGCAGATAGGCCCTGTTGGGTTTTTTAGGAGAGTCTGCAGGCTGGGACATAACTGACATACCCCAGGCAGGGGCAGGATCTCTTGAAGCTCTTTCTTCCCATTAGATGACCCCTCCCCCATTAAAGCACAAAAAAAAAAAAAAAAAAAAAAAAAACCGAGGAGAGGAGAGTTGGCTTATGTCTCTCTAGATTGGGCAGTGGGGCGGGGGGGGGGGGGGGGGGGGGCGGCAGGGGGGGCGGGGAGTTGGCTTATGTCTCTCTAGATTGGGCAGTGGGGCGGTATTTGAGGGTTTATACACCATTCATAATGTGGATACCTTTGTTTATACCAAAAAACTACCGTTTTCACTGCTGGGACTGACTGCCTTTGAGAAAGTAGGTAAAGTGCCCACTATTAGAGACTGCCAGGCTTAGTCTGTTCTAGCAAAGCTTGGAGCAAGCTTATTATAATTACACTTTAGAATTAAAACGCAGGCAAGAAGAGGGTTTCGTTCCTTCTTTGAACATGACTGACGTGTTTTCCCTTTTTTTTTTTGCATTGACAGCCAAGGAAGCTCAAAGCTACATCTCCAGCAAACCTGCTCTGTGAGAAAAATGAACCATCCTTGTCCATTAAGCCCCTAGGCCTGCTTTTTGGTGAAATAGCAGATATCTGACAGAAAAAGAAGCTGTATAAACTTACCACATAGACTTAGTTCTGGCAGTTTGCCATCCAAATTATGGGAGAAATGCCTTTGAGTCTAAGAACATTTCTGCTCTTTTTTCATTATTAGTGATGGTGCCTGGATTCTCTACAAATTCACACCCCCTCCCCTAGGCCAGGACTTCATCTTCTGCCCAAACTTCTAAAATAAGATCTTGAGCAAGTCCTCCAAACACTGAGGCTTTCAGTACACCCCAAACCACTCCTGAGGTGACCTTCTGGAGTGGCTACTCTCTGTGTCACTCAAATGCTATTTTCTTCTCCCTACATATTTTGTTCTCTTGAAACTTTAGAATGTCTGTTCAGAAGCTAACTTTCACTTGCTGTTGCACGTCTGCAGACATCCTCAAATTTATCCTATTTAAGAGCATGCTATGGAGGAGGCTGAGAATATAGCTCAGGTGGTAGAGGACCTGCACCGGGCATGGTGGCACACGCAGACGTTCCAGGTCATCTTAAGCTATAGGGAATTTGAGACCAGGTTATGATACACGAGGCCCTGTCTTAAAACATCAAATAAAAACATACTATGTGCCAGGCACTTGCTAAAATGTTCTCATTACCTCCCCCAACCCCGCAGCGACCCTCTGGCTGCTGTAAAGCTTAGAAAATAAGAAGCATATAGTAGCATATAGTAGCCTTGAGAACCAGCTTGCATTCTGCCTTCAAGTATTTGGCTCCTCCAGTTTCTAAAGAGAAGGAACTATTTTTTTTTCTTCTTCCTGTTTTACCTTCTCTTCTATTTCACATAATAGGAAATCAGGATAAACACTCGGAGTACCTGATTTTCAAAAACCTATAACCCCACCCCAATACACATGTGACCCTAAATAACATGGCTTTGATGATGAGACTCTCTACTCCAAAACCCCAGTGAAAGTAGACTCCTTGCTCTCCATTTCCTGACTGGAAAGAAGTGCCCTCCCTCTTGTCCTTCCTCTTATAATTAAACTGACCTGACAACCACTAGTAGCTGTCACTGTGCCTAAGAAAGAAAACACAGTTCCTTGAGATCCTCTTCTATAGGACAACACCCCAGGAACTTCAGGACAAAAGACCTTCAGCTGCCCCGAGTATAACCATTTGCACCCCCACTGCCATATTTTGGAAGTCAGCCTTCTTAACCAAATAACCATCTCCAATGAGCTTTGTTCAAAAGATAGAATAGAGAGGCTGGCTGGAAAGGCGGGGGGTGGGGAGGCATAAGGCTGTTATATTGTCTGTAAAAGCTGAAAACAGTCCCTCCGTCCATTTAACAGTATTGATGGGAAAAGAACTTTGCATGGATGTCTGAGAGCACAGATTAAAGCCCTAATCTCAATGAGCCAAGCCTTATTTTGGATATTTTAAAATCTGATTTTGTGTCCCGTCATGAGAACCCTGAAAAATTACCTCCCATCAAGACATTTTAAAAATTGCCTTTTCTCTGTGAAACTGGAGAATAAAGATGCTTTTAGCAGTAAAATAGAGTACAGAATAGGGCCTGTGTTTAAAAATACTGCTGACAAAGACACATTAAAAACGGAGAAGAAGAACGCTATTGGCAGTGGCAGAGTTGATCCTCCTTGTCTGAACCTTTGGTGTACTGACGTCTAAGAGGCCATTTCTACTTACACGGTACAGTTAGAGGTTATTGTAACCATCTCAGCAATAGACAGGAACTCAGGTGGAACTGATATGTGTGATCACTGATTGATTACCTGCCTGCCTGATAGTGTGTAGTTGAGTGAACTCGTTTCCTTTACAGGACGGAAAGATTCACAAAGTAGAAGGTGCAGGTCCTTAAATTACATGAAAATTAATGCTAAGCATACAGTGATGAATCTCTGCGCATATATATGCGCCTGTTACAAAAATGGGTATATCTGCATTGAAGATTAAAAACTCATAGCCTCTGCAGTCCATATTTACAACATAGATAAAAGGATGCCATTTTTAGCATGAGAGAGAGAGAGAGAGAGGCAGAGAAACAGGGAGACGGAGACAGAGAGAGACAGACACAGAGAGAGACAGAGAGAGAGAGAGACAGAGAGACAGAGAGACAGAATAATTTCTTTCCTCCAAGAGAATGATCTTCAAACTCTTTTAGACTCTTTAGCCCTCCCATCGCTTTTGACTTTAATCTATAACCATTCTCTCCAAACACGACTTTCTGGGTGGGGGACTCTTCCTGCATCTTAGCTGTGCTATCTGTTTTCTTGGAATCCTATTCCCTGAATGCTGCAGCATTAAGAATGCCTTTTTCGTTGTCTTATCCCAGGAGCTGGCAAGAATAATAATGACTGTTGCACAGAGAACCCCGCTGAGAACAGTGAAGCTATGTGCAATTGCTTTGTGGCGAAAAGCTTGCTCTTGTGAGATGGTCCTGGGGTCCCCTAGCTCAGCCTAATGGAGTGCACACAGGAAGGTCTAGCCTGGCGTCAGAAGGCGGTTGCACGTGGCAAGGCTTGGTTCTGTTTACCGTTACACCCCGTGAGAGCAAGATAAAGCTTGGCTTGGAATACCATTCTCCTTGGCCTTTGCTGGACCCACTGCTTCAGCGGGTCTTTCCAGTGTTTGTCTGGTCACCATATTGATTGGCCATCATGCATTCATGTTGGTCGTATGTTGATCATCCCATGTCAGGGCCGGTGACACAGCTCCCTAGCACAAAGTTCTACACATTTGCTTATACCCTTGTTGACTATAATCAGTTTTTCTACCCAAACCAGGTTCCCTTGTCAATGGCAGGTGGCCCCGCCCTAATTCTTACTTCTTTAGCACCTGGTGTCTATGATAAGCTGGTGTGCCCAGGAGGAGCAGAAGATCAGGCTTAGTCTGCAGGGTGATGGAGAGGTGGTTGAGATGGGATGAAAGGCACAGACCTGCTGGTCAGAAAAACGCCCGTGTGCACACCCGTGAGAGATTATACACACAGTTTTGTAGATACAGGTATGGGTTTGTAGTTCTATCAAAAGGCCTATGAAGCCCAAGCTAAAAATCTCCTCCCTCAGAGATAGGCCCCGAGCCTTTGTTTACCCTGGGACATTCCCCCAGACCTAAAGCTGGTCCACACCACTCAGAAAAACAGTGGCTGAGTTAAATTTTTCTCAAATTCCTTCCAAAGCCAGGCAGAGTCACTGTGTGGCTGTGCCTCCTCCTCCCCCACAGGGAACAGTGCTTATCTTTCCCTCCTGAGCACTGAGGTGGCCACCCTCTCCTAAAGCAAAGGCATGGCCCGAAGGCTACGTTTTCACCAACATTTTAAAGGCTTGCCTAAAAGAAAATCTTGAACAGTGAGTCTTTTTCCCTTTTTATCTCTGGCAAACTGATTACAAATACTGAACTTCCTGCAAAGCATTTGGAACACATCGCAACACCCCCAAGTCAGGTCACTGTGGACTTCAGATGGAGACCCTGTCCTTCAAGCCTCAGCGGAGGGGCCTAAAATGTGTGTGTGTGTGTGTGTGTGTGTGTGTGTGTGTGTGTGTGTGTGTGTGTTACCAGAAATGAACCGGGGTCCCATATGCTTAGGTAGGCAAGCACTCAACCACTGAGCTACATTCCCAACCCACATTTCAGATTTCTACATTAAAAAAAAAAAAGTCTCTTGTCTTAGAACTAAGCAGAACTCTGAACAATTCTTTCTTAAGATGCCTGAGCTGGTGTATTTTCAGACAATAACTATATGGATTTTAAATATTATTTGTTTGTTTGTTTTCTAAGACAGGGTTTCTCTGTGTAATAGCTCTGACTGTCCTGGACTCACGTTATAGACCAGGCTGTGATGGCCTCAAACTCATGGAGATCCGCCTGCCTCTGCCTCCCGAGTGCTGGGATTACAGCTCTGAGCCCCCGTGCCCATGTGTGTCTCTTGCTTTTACTCAGGATGTGAACTCAGAGGCTCATGTTTGTCCAGCAAGTATCTTATATACTGAGACATCTCCTCAGCTCTAGAGTGGACTTTTAATTAATAAGATATTAACTACAATAGTTAATTTACTAATTGCAGTTTACAGCACAATTAAGTTACTAATAGTTCATAATAATACTAAGGAGAAAGCATATGGACTTTGTAAGCTCTTTTTGAAAGTATAGGCTTGGGTTTGAACACTTCTATGTATTTTAAGAATAAGCAAATGAATAACATATTCACAAGAATACTTCATGTTTACTCTGTTTGGAAATTCTTACCCCTCAGGGTCTGCTTTTTCTCTATTTCCATCCTTAGCAGCAGGGAGGAGAGACAGTCTGGTGCCTCAGATCTCTCTAGGAAAGCAGGACCAAGTCACTTCACAACTGCCAGAAGAAACAAATTTGATTTCTGATGAATCTGCTCCAGGTGGCTCGTTTACCATGTTCTTCATCCCTTCAGTTTGGGGTCCAGGGTCTGTTAATGGGGTCTTCGCTACCTAAGTTCCAAACAACATTCACCCCTTAGCTACCTGAACTGTTTCTACTTGCAAACCCTTAGGAAGCTTTATACGGCCCCAGGTACTTTAAAAATAGACAAACAAAATGTTTACTGATAATAATCAAGAAATTCATTTTAAGACAGTTTGGGTGTACATATAACTTTACCATTTAATAAAAATAAATTTGCTCGCTAGTGAGGTAAATATGGTTATATATATATTTTTTTTTATAGAGAATTAAATTGCACGGATATCGTACACTACAGTATGTAGCACTGCAACTTTTCCCAGAATTTACTGATATCCTGATTTTGTAATCAAGTGTCAATGCTGAGAACACTGCTTTACATATGTACATAATGCAGGTCTGGCAAGATGGCTCAGCAGGTAAAGACAATTACCTCTGAGCCTGACTACCTGATTTTAAGGCTCTCATGGTGGAAGGAGAAAACTGTTTCCCACAAGTTGTCCTCTAACTCCATATTCATGCCATGTCACATATGTTCCTACACACATGTACACACAAGTAAATAAAAGTGTAATAAAATGTTTAACCATACCAGATGGGAGAAGTATGTTTAAGGCCATTTCAGACACTGTTCAAAACTGTTCCCTAATCCAAATTCCTTTGATAATTTCTTTTTTTGAAACTCATCAGAGGGGCTGGAGAGATGGTTCAGCGGTTAAGAGCTCTGACTGCTCTTCCAGAGGTCCTCAGTTCAAGTCCCAGCAACCACATGATGGCTCACAACCATCTATAATGTGATCTGATGCCCTCTTCTGGCATGCAGGTGTACATGCAGATAGAACACCCACCCACCCACACACACACACACACACACACACACACACACACATATATATATGTATATATATATATATATATATATATATATATATATATATATAATAAATTTTTTAAAATTTTAAAAGGAAATACATTAAAAAAAGAAACTCAAATAGTAGTTTTTAAAATCAATTCTCCCATTGAGATGGCTCGGCTGGCAAAGGCATTTGCAGCCAGTCTTGACAACCTGAGTTTAGTTTCTGGGACTCACAATGTAGAAACAAAGAACTGTCTCCTTCCCTGAAGTTGTCCTCTGACCTTCACAAGCGGGCATGCATGCACGCATGTGCACAAACATACACAGACACACATGTGCACATACACTAAATATAATCTTTAAATTTTTAAGTTAATAAAAATAAAATAAAAACAATTTTAATATAATACAACTCAAAGATAGGCCAATTTGAGTCATGCTAAGGAATGACAGTAGAAAAATATTCAAATACTAGATTCAAGTATTTTCTACAATTAGATTATTCTCTTTCTATGAGGGCAGAAGACTTTGCATGGATTGTGCGTAAAGCACCACAATTCGCAGTGTGTGACAGATGGCTTGAGTCTGAGCTAAGGTGTTTCAGGCAGGTGTGTGGCACTTAGTGTGCAAAGCACAAGAATGCTCGTGCTGTGTGCTCAGACCCAAGGCTTCCGTGAGGTCGTGTGATGTGTGTAACATGGGCTCACGCTGTGGGAAGCACCTCAAGTTCACTGTTCATTTGATCTGGGTTCACTTTTTGGTTATTGTGATCAGAATGTTTCCGTTGCTGCATCTTTAGCAGTTTCCACATTGGTTATACGGGGGTCACAGGCAACAACAGTTCAAAAAGCTGCGATCTTGTAGATGGATTTCCTTCTTGTTCAGTGAGTCTAAGCGCTTGTCTTCTTGTCAATGAAGTTTTTAGGGAGCCAGTTCTGTTTCTACAGCTAAACTCTTAGTGTTCCTTCAAGAAATCTGTTTCATTTTCTTTGTTTGTAGAAGGTGCCTTGCTATGCTGCTCAGGCTGGCTTTGAACTTGTGACTCCCTCTTCTCAATTTCTTGAGTGGAATTATAGGGGTTTGCCCCCTGGCCCACATACTCAGGTAGCTCTTGCTGAGCACAGACTATGTGACAGACACTGTTAGCACTAGAGCTAGGGGGAAAAGCTAGACAGCAACTGCTTATATTGACATCTTAATGTCAGGCAGTGATGAAAGAAACTTAAATGGGTTGATTTGATAGAGACTGGGTTGTCAAGAAGTGGCCAGGGACTAGGTGACATCTGTGCCATGATTGCTCTAGGGTCAGCTGTTGACAGTCTGGGAAGGACCTACGAAGTGCCATGTTCTTGGTGCATTCTTAGACCGGAAGGAAAACTGTGACTGGATTTTATAAGCAAAGCAGGGAGCGGCAAGGATGAGGTCTGACAGAAAAGGCTGAGACTAGAACCGGGGCCTTCTAGGGCATGGCCAAGGAATCAAAAAACAACAGGAAGTCAGTGGTGGGCTTTAACATGATTGGATTTCTTCTTAAGAATCGTGTGTGTGTGTGTGTGTGTGTGTGTGTGTGTGTGTGTGTGTGTGTGTGAGGATCACTAACAGAGGGCCAACACAGAAGCAAGGAGCTAATTTGGACGTACTCTGGAGCAATAAACATGCTGGTGGCGGTGGTGGCTTGACAGGGAGATATTTCAAGACAGGGGACATGATAAGTTTAGGTTACATTTTGGAGGGGGGTTATTAGATATGGAAGGTAAGGAAGGGAGGAGGAGGGGGTGACTTCAAGATCTTTATTCTGAGCTAGGTCTTTCCCTGAATGGGAAGGAAAGGACTGTTGAAGAGGAAGTAGTGTATCTGCAGGATCAAGCAGTTTCTTCCTCCTCCTCTTCTTTCTCCTCCTCCTCTTCTTCTTTCTCCTCCTCCTCCTCTTCCTCCTCCTCTTCTTCCTCCTCCTCCCGTTCCTCTTTTTTTGAGGCAGAGTCTCACTATAATGTCTTAGCTGGCCTGAAACTCACTGTGTAGACCAAACTGGCTTCAAGCTCACAGAGATCTGCCTGCCTCTGCATCCCAGTGCTCGGATCAAAGGCCTGTACCATGCCCGCCTCCAAACCCAAGGGTCGAACCTACGTTCCTGTAACCTCAGACCTAGGTCTTTTGCTGTGCCTGGCACTCCCTCCCTCTCAGTGAACTGCCAAAATATCTGGTGTTGCCAGGCCCCACTTCTTGTTGGTACGCATGACTTTTTAGCACTGTGTTATTCACACACACACACACGTAAGTATAATATCTCTACACAAGCCAAGTTTCAGCAGAGACTGGGAACGGGTTTCAAGGGCCTTGTTTTCCATCTTATTCCCCCTTGCAAATTGTCCTACCTCTCTGGGCTTTGGCTTCCTTGTTTATAACATGGTTCTCAACGTGGGGTCCCTGGATACATAACACCAACGTTACCTGGGAGGTGATGATAAACACAACACTGGCTCTCCTTACCTGTGTTCACTGCATCTCTCCTTACCTGTGTTCACTGCATCAGCGCCTGGAGAACAGACAGAGATCTATGGGAGCAAGCCCTGTGGATAATTCTCAAAATTCAGGTCAAGTTTTGAGAGCCACTGAAACGAAATTCTCTCAGGTCCCTTCCAGTGCCGGCAGTCTATGAATCCATTATCCTTCAATCTGACTGTATGATGTAAATGATTAAAAAAAAAATCTTTAATCAGGTTTTAAGACCATGGACAGTTCAGGAAAATGAAAGAGCAAATCCTGAAACAATACATTTCTTATTTAATTATGTAGTTTCTCCAAACACTTATTTAAATTCCTCCTTCCCCAGCCATAATACTTTTAAAGAAACTTTAATGAAAAAAAATTCCCTCTGAGATTTATCACAGCGAAGTTGTACATCATCTTAGTGAGTGGTTGAAAACTGCTGAACAGGTGTAATAATGCCTTTGGGATTAAATAATTATAACAGGATTACATCTTCATAATGACAGCCAAGGAGGGTGCAGCTCTGGCTGCCACCATGCTTGGCGTTAGAAGGCCGGTGATGGTCGAGTCATCGCGGCTGTGGCCTTCCGGGGTTGGAATGCCATGTTTGCAGATTGCCTACAATCTGCAATCAATAAGCTCTGCTCATGTATGCATTCCTAAAAGACATGTTAACAAGAGGACAGTTTTGTGTATGAGTATATGTGTGGTGAACTTTAAGGTGTGTGACTTTGTGCCTGGAGGTGGGAGGGATTGTCCAGGAATGAATGTGTGGAGCTTTGACGTTAACCTTGAGTGTCTTCCACCACTCTCTACCTTATTTGTGAGACACTGTTTCTTGGCAAATCTGGAGTTCTTTGCTTTGGCTCATCTAGCTGGCCAGAGAGCCCCTATCTGCCTGTCCCTCCCCAGTGCATGCTGGGGATTTGAACTCAGATCCTCATGCTTGCACTGCAAGTACTTTATCCAGTGATCAGTCCTGCCAGCCCTGGAGCGCTATTTTACAACACAATTTGCTTAACTTTATGTCTGTATTATACTAGAAATCACTTAGCTAATTTAACCAATTATTTAATTTAATCAATTTTCATTAACTGAGCTAAAACAAAGCCAAACATCACTCAACTCAATGAAGGCCATTTGCTTACCATCAACAAGATAAATCTAAAACTCTGGGTGCCTTTTGTTTCTATCAGGTCTAGGGCAGTATGGGATTTATGAAAAAAAAAAACAGAACAAAACAAAACAAAAAAACTAGAAAGGTTCTTAATATTTGCACGGCCCTGGAAGTAAAACAAGACCACCTGCAACTCATGAGTTCTCAAAGTGTACTCCAGAGAATCCGAATTTGCTGTGTTGCTCTTTTTAACAGCCAAGTATGCTGGTTTACATGTATTATTCCAACCCCAAGGACTGTGAAGCTGGCCTAAGAGATGCGTCTGATGGCTGATTTCAATGATTAGTCTGATTGGATCGGTAAGCCCCTTGGGTATCAATGAGGCATGCCTTTTAATGTGTCTGTGTAAGCTTTTCTAGAGGGAAATGGAACAGGGATAGGCTTGCTTGACAGTCGTGAGTGGAACCGTGCCATGGGCTAGGGGCTTGGACGGAATAAACGTGTGCAAAGGAGGAAGGCAGCCTGAGGGCCAGCATTCTCCCTTCTTTCCTGGTCTATTAAGATGTGAAGAAACAGAGGCCGGTATGGTGGTGTGTGGAAATGCTGAGTGAATGTATCAACTGTCAATAAAGCGCTGTTTAGCCAATCAGCTGGGCAGAAGGACAGGAAGTGGAAGGCGGGACTTCCTGGAGGGGAGGAGGAAAAAATTGGACGGTTGGAGAGGGAGGAGGTTTTGGACAGTTGGAGGAGGATGGTGGGAACTTGACCCGGATCCGCCCAGGGGTCAAAGAGGCAAGTGCTTTGAATATATGTATGTTATAAGGTTTAGAGTAGTTTGTTTAGTTTACAAGTAGATTAGAATCAGTTCAGACTCTGCCCTTCGAGGTGCTGGCAGCTTTAAAGTACGTTTCAGTCTCCCTGTGTCAGTTATTTGCTTTGTAGGCCTAACGGATACAAAGTACTGTAACAGTGGCACACGCCTTTAATCCTAGCACTTAGGAGGCAGAGGCAGGCGGATCGCTGTGAGTTCGAGGCCAGCCTGGTCTACAAAGGGAGTCCAGGACAGCCAAGGCTACACAGAGAGACCCTGTCTCGGGAAAAAAAAAAAAAGATACCTCCTACCTCTTCTACATTGCAGTTGGTCATACCAAGAGGCACAGCAGCTGAAACAGTTGTTGAAAGGTTTCCCCCCCACCCCCCAGGATCTCTGAAGATGGTTGTAAATGTCTTATAGATTACAAAGTAAGGTTCAGTCAGGGTCTGTACTTGCTTCACGGGGTGAGTATGAAAAATAAAAATAAAAAAGATTTAGACTTTTCAAAACATGGGTGAGAGAATGAAGCCCACATAGGCAAATGTTTACGTTGGTTTTTCCCTTCAGGGCCTTTACGTTCTCTTATGTATGCTTTGTTTTCTAAACCATCAACCGAGGAAGACCACAAAAAGGCAGAGCGGAGGTGTCGTGGGGTCCAATGCCTTTAGTACAGGCAGGTCTGTTGTTAAATTACATCAGTTTCTAAAAAGAAATATAACAGGATATTAAGTGTGTGTTCTGGTTGATGCTGAAGCCGGAGGAGATGAGACATAAGGAAATGCTGCATCACATAGGCCAGAGGGTTTCTACAGTTTATGGAAACATTTGAGGAAAATGAAGATTATTACTTGTGTTTTATATTGGCTGTTGATGAGCGAACAAGGGATTGCTGTGATATACCCATTGGTTTGTGAATCTAAAGGTGTTCAGAGAGTGTCACAAATCACTTTGATGTCCCTGAGAAGGAGATTTTTACCTCTGAAGCTCCGATTAATAATACAATAAATAAATAAATAAAGACGTTTAGCTTGCTAGCTCCTGGTTGTCTCCTGATACATAGCACCCCTTCATTGCAAAGCCAGGATAACTCACGTGAAACCAGCTCAGGGTGCATTGTCTTTAGATTAATATATGTAAAACATCTCGTTTGGAGGCAGCAAAGAGTCAGAAAAAAAAAATCACCCCACACCTGGCTTGAAGATCTGTTCTCATTTGCGAAGGTTATAGGGATTTGATATAAGACGGAGCGATCATTCCCCCCCCCCCCCAGCCCAATATTTGTTTATGGCCCATTCAGGAAAGAGGCGGCAAAGTCACAGAGCTACTAAGTATTTATCACCTGCTGTGTGTGAATCTGAGGTCAGCCTGGGTCTGCCGATTCTGGGCTTTTTCTCTTACCTGAAAGTGGGTGTTGCTTAGAAGGCGATTACCTAACAATTAAGATGTAATATGAATAAATTAATTTAAAAAAAAGAAGGAGGTTACCGGAGTGATGGACTAGGAAGCCTTGTGCTAAGAGCCCTCCCGAACCGGTCATATTCTCTCCCAGGAGCAGCCATAGTTAAAGAACAGACTAATAAAATTTCTTTTGTTGTTGTTGTGTGTTTTGGGTTTTTTGTTTGTTTGTTTTTTGTTGTTGTTAGTTAGTTAGTTTTTTGAGATAAGGTTTCTCTGTGTAGCCCTGGCTGTCCTGGAACTTACTCTGTAGACAAGGCTGGCCTGGAACTCACAGTGATCTGCCCGCCTCTGCCTCCCAATTGCTGGGATTAAAGGGTGTGCTGCTGCCGCTGCCGCCGCCGCCGCCGCCGCCGCCACCACCACCACCACCAGGCTAACTATAATAACCACAGATCCATCTACTCCTGCCCAGGGCCCTGCATGAATATTGACTCAAAACAGTACAGTCAGTTGAGACTAGAGCCAGTCTCCCAGATGGGTCTGTGAAAAAGAGAAAAGTAACTAACTCACCATCTAACCCCCCACCCCCACCATTTCCCCAAAATGTTCCTTAGAAAGCTTGGATTCATAGGCAGTGGACAAAAAGCAGGGTGCTTTGGTGGAAAGCGTTTAAGAGGCAGTTGGCTGAGCTCACGCTCTTCTTTAAAACAGCATCAAACAGGTTTCTGGGAAGCGGGGTTCCTTGCACTCTTACTTGGAGTTGGTGATTGGGAATTGCTGACATGAGATGCTTCCCCCCCCAAGTGTGCTCAATGATGTTATTTTGAAAGAGGGGGGTTCCCTTGGGATTTAGTGATTTGTCAATGCTGTGTGGATCTTAAGTGTCCCCTCAAAGGCCTGTGTGTTAAGTGCTTGTTTGTGTGAGAGAGACAGTACTTAGAAGCAATGAAAACTTTAAAAGTTGGGATTTATCAGAAAGGGAATTATGGAAATCTTGCCCCCACTCTTTACTTGTATGCAGTCCCCAGCTCTGCAAGACATGTGCCGGTGTGAGCATGCAAACAACAGACTATGCAAATTGTTTCAAAAGGGTTTTCCTGTGTGGGTTTGAAGCAGTTTAACAGGAAGATAAAGGAAGGGAGCTCACCCAGGGCTGCTGCTTCTACCCTTTCTCCGTCCCCCCCCCCCCCCCCCCCCCCCCCCCCGCTCCAATTATTCCTGCAATAGAGATACGGAAAAGAGCCAACATGAAGTGTGTTAGCTGTGTCTGGGGCTGTGAGTTGAATGTTTTCTCCAAGTGACTCTTCTAGGTGCCCTTTGGAAGCTAGTAATACAAAATAAAAAGAAACAAGAAACACCTAAGTAGCAAAACCTAAATATTTCAAAATAATAGAAAGAAGGAGAAAAGGGCTCATTTTGGTGAAAGGAATGAATTCTAAAATCCTTCAAAAGGCTGCAGCTTTTACTCTGAAGTTTAGTACGTTTTACAAAGCCATAAATGGGCACCTAATGACCTAAATGAGGTAAGTTAATGAAAGAATCAAGATTCACAAGAAGCCTACATTATATAATTATGTATCATAAAATAGGAAAGCTTTTTGACATGTTACAATTCCTTGGGTGACTCAGGAATTGAAGATACATTGAAGTTTTAGTTCGAAAGAACAACTGACTTCAGGCAAAGGCCTTATGAATAGTAGGTGTTCAACAAATGCACCATTAAGTGAATCCGTGAGCCAGTCAGTAAATTCAACTCACTGTAGGGTGATGTCACACCCGGTCCCCACTGGGTCCTTCATGATCTTGCCCTCTAAGGATATGTGGTAAAGAAGCCAAGAGTGGGAAGACGGCTCCATGCTTATCAGTCTTTACTTCTTTAAACACATCTGTAAAACATCCGTAGAAAAACTATCTGTAACAATTGATGACTTGATGACTAATGTAATTAAGAATTTGTGCTGGGTGCGGTGGTGCACAGCTGTAATCCCAGCACTGGGAAGGCAGAGGCTGGTGGATCTCTGTGAGTTCAAGGCCAGCCTGGTCTACAAAGCTAGTCCAGGACAGCCAAGACTACACAGAGGGACCCTGTCTTGAAAAAACAAAAACAAAACAAAGAATAGGTAATTTAAGAAAATTTCTAGCTGGGTCTGATGGCACACACCTTTAATCCCAGCACTTGGCGAGGCAGAGACATGTGGATCTCTGTGAATTTGAGGTCAGTATAGTCTACAAAGCAAGCCTAGGACAGCCAGGGCAACACAGAGAAATACTGGCTTGGAAAAACAAAACAAAAAAAGAATTTCATCAGGAAATTCCACTTGAAGTGTGAACAGGGGAACTGGGAAGGGCGGACGCAGAAAAGCAAGGACGCAATCAGAGCGATTGGTAATTTCCCAGAACTTAAGTGCTGCCCGGGAGCTGTAGGAAACATCGGCAGCTGGGTTAAACAGACCAAAATTTAGAAGCTGAGCCAAAAGGCAGACACTGTCTGTTAGATCTTTCTGGCTCGTGCTCCAACACCCTGCTCAGAACCGGGAACCCAGCACTGATAGCCAGAATTCTGAATAGAAGGGCCTTGTCATTCTCACCTCTAATATTAACTGGAAACCATCCAAAACATTACCTCAAGTAAGATCTCCTTCCGTAGTCTTTTTCACTCGCCAGGGACGCGGGTGACTTTCTAAGCCCATACCATACCTTAGAATCAAGATCAATACTGAATTAGCAGACATGGCTAAGGATAACTGGGGGGGAAATAATTAACAAAATTAAGGAGGATTTGCACCACTGGGAGCCATAAAAGTTATTTTATGGGTCCATGTAAATGTAATAAAATCTCTGTCTGTGCCACATTTAATTTTACATCAAAAAGGTCCCCGCAGATAGCCTGTGAGATCATTTCACTAAAATCGAGTACGTCTCTGCTTTTTCTAAGAGAAAATGCTTACTCTGCCCAGGAAGTTCTATTTCCCACAGAAAAGGAAACCCTGCCCTAACCAATCATAGGCAGGGTTTAATGGGAGCGCCTCAAAGTAGGCAAGATAATTAATTTTTATTAATAATAGTACTTTCTAATTGGAAGAGGCAGGACATAATAAATCAAAAGGCTGCTTCCAAATATGACACATAGTTTTTCAACTAAAATCAAATATTGACACGGGTGGAGTACAAAAAGGATGGCAGATTCTCTGCGTGCTTCTTTAAGGATATGGTCTTGCTGTGTCGGCCAGGTTGGCCTCGAACTCAGCTTCCTTGGTGTGCTTTTACAGGTGTGTGCCACCATGCCTAGCTTAATTCATTAATGCAATCTAGGACCTCACACATACCAGGCAAGTCTGGGAGCTGCAACCCCATTCTATGACATTCTTAATATGTTATTTATTTTTACTTATTTATTTATGTGTTTATTTTGATTTTTTGAGGCAGGGTTTCTCTGTGTAGCCTTGGCTGTCCTGGACTCACTTTGTAGAGCAGGTTGGCTTCGAACTCACAGAGCTCCACCTGCCTCTGCCACCCGAGTGCTGGGGATTAAAGGCGTGTGCCACCACGCCCAGCCCTCTTAATATATTATTATAACCTAGTTTTAGCAGGTCGTTTGAATATAATTTGCACACCTTCCAGTTCACCCATTTAAAGTAACTCAGTGATTTTTAATATATTCAGTGTTGGTCAAAGACCACAATAAATCTTAGGACATTTTCATCACCCCAATGATAAACACCAACCCCGTTATGCCCACTAATACCAGCTGCATCTTAAACCTCCTCTCATTCTGCTTCAACACTTCCAACCCTAGGCAAACCACCAAGACCAACTCAGTGTGTTTCACGTAAGTGGAATCAGATAGGAAGGATGTGGCCTTTTATGACTGGTGTCTTGCCCTTGGCTTAAAGCTTAAATGTCATGTGTATTGTAGTATGGCCACCACTTTATTCTCTTTCAATGGTCAAGTAACATTTTAGTTTGTTGGCATCTTATATTTTATTTATTCGGTGATTTATGGACAATTGGCTTATTTATACCTATGATATATTTAGATATCATAATATTGATGGGATGGACGTTTATGGTTGAGTCTTTGTGTTGACATACAGTTTTGTTTCTCTTGGCTGTATTCTTGTGTGTTAGAAATATAGGAGCCTTTATTCATCCTTTTATGTTTCTGACAATGTGCAGAAAGAGATTCATGCACCTTACCTCTTTGACTCTACATTTGTATTTACGTTGTGCATAAATGGTGCAACTTCTCCGTTTGCTCAGCCATCCTGGTAGGCAGCAGGCGGTACCTCACTGTGGTTTTACAGCATTCCACTGCTGGTGCTGATCGTGGGGAGACTTTAATTCCAGCCCTCTCACCACTGGATACTGGTTCATCTTTTTATTGGCCAATTGTAGGGATTCTATGCATATTTCAGATGCATCCATGATATCAAATACATGACTTGCAAATATTTTTCCCCCTCGTGGGCTTTCCTTTTCTTGATGATACCCTCAGAAGTTCTTAATTCTAGTAAATCTGATGTACCTGCTGTTCCGTGTGTCATTTGTGTTCTTGTCCTATTTAAGAAGTTTTTTTGTGACTCCAGGTCACAAAGATTTACTTCTGGTTTCAGTTGTAAGAGGTTTAATTTTTTCCATTTATGGATGTGATGTATATATAAATTATTTCCATTTATAGTGGAAAGATGAGCTCAGCTGTAGTCTTTACATGTGTGTACACTACAGTTATGTTTTACACAGAATTTAACATTGATTTTTCCTATGTTCTGAGAAATATATGTGCCTAAACACAAAAAAGAAAAAGAAAAAAACAACCACAAATCTTTTCTTTTCTTTCTGAAGATTTAGTCTTAGGCCCCACTCATGAGTTTGAGCAAATAAACTCACTCAGCCAACGCCCAGGTGTTCTGGCTGGGCAGATTCACGGCTGCTGGGAGTGATGAAGGCAGCTACTCAAGACTAGACCCAAGAGCGTGACACTTGGAGAGAATGATGACGCCTCACCTGTGAATCTTAAAAACCTTATGAGGACCGGCTATTCTGACATTAAGCAGACACCATTTAACAAAAGAGGCTCTCTTATGCCGTAAACTGGCTCAGTGTGTTCTGGAAAGCAGCTTGGTTGAGTTATCCAAGTCTCAAACACACTCATTTCTTTTGACTCAGTTGACCCAGTCTTTCTAGCACTCTTCAGACAGTTTGCTCTCATAGACGGGTTTACAAAGGCTTTTGTATCCCCTAACCTTGAGAACTGGATTATTTTCTTGCTTCTGATTTTTAAGATTTCACATAAAAGTTTGAACATGCGCCCTTAATGTGTATACATTTGTTTATTCACAAATTATATAGACTAATATAGTGTTTGCACTAAAAAGCACACACATAATAAATTAAAAGATAAAGTAAAGATGAAGTAAATTACAATTTGAAATAAGTCTAGATTTTATTAATAGCAAAGATCACCCTTTCATATAACAATTATTATTAACAATCCTTTAGTGAGAACATAAAATGGATGTGAAATTTGATAAGATACTTGTGGTTTTTTTTTTTCCTCAACAAAAAGTTTTGTCTGTTCTGTAATTTTTGGTCATTCACATGTGCTTATGTCATTAGCATTATCCTTAAAGTACAGCTACCAAGATGTAATAGTCTATTTTGAGAGAGTAGCTAATTAAAACTAAACCATATTTTCGCATACCTATTTAATGGATATGTACGGAGGGGTCTGTACCTCGACAGCCAGCAGCTTACCCTGCTGGATCTCATCCTTTCGGGGGCCCCTCTCCCACAATGCCTTTCTCGTTACCATCAGCTGAAATGTGCACCCACTGTCAACATTTTCCTCCCTCTAAAGCAACCAGAGCATTGACTGAATCATTAGTCCTGGGAACCCGGGATTGGGGAGACCCAAGATTTTGCTCTGAGTATATGGAGGGTGACTACATAGAGAATAGTGTCTATTATAGTTTTTCTTAAAAGCCAAGCTGACCCATAAGTAAATGGAGACTCGTACTCGGGAAAGCCGTTGTTTTCTGCACGCAAATGAAGTCTTATTATAGACGAGTATTATTTTAAGCTGCAAGGTGAGGAATGTGCAGTCCCCACAAATAACAAATGTTCCGACAGGAAGCTCTGTCCCCTGGCCACAGCCCAGCCCCAGTCAGACATCTTGCAAATCTATCGTATTGATCGGAAGGAAGGTCTCTTTGTGGCTCCTTCACAAATAACTCCCAGGACTAGAAAAATAGCTTGGTCCGGATGTCCTGCTGCTGAGCGCCCTTCCCATCTGCGAAGGACTAAATATTTCATCAAATAAGGCTATCTTCCAGAGTAAACCTCGCCTGTTTTATTCTGAATGTTCCGAATGTGTTTTTCAGAACTGGAGGCTTTGAGTCAGTCAGTGTAGTGCTGGCATGCTTATCTGAGGCCAGCACAATTTCGGCTCCGTTAGGATCTGTGATGGTAATTTGAAGTTCCACGATTCCATATGGTTTACTTTAGATTGATTATTGCGGAGTTGAAAAAGACCTCCCCCCACCCACCCACCCACCCACCCCCACGACCCCAAGTCTTCATAACCAACAGGGCTTCATCCAGAGAAGCCAGGTCTCTGTACGCTTCTTGGTTCTCTCCTACCTCACTGTCTCATGTAAGCCAGGCCTCAAACTTGCTATGTAACTGAGGGTGACCTTGAACTGATCTTTCTGTGTCTACCTCCCAAGTGCTGGCAATGCAGGCACGCACCAATGACCCGGTGTTTACGTGGTGCTGGCGACTGAACCCAGGCCTTCATGCATCCTAGGTAAGCTATGCCCCTAGCTACTCTACTTTTCTTTAAACTTCCTATTTAGACACCAGAGAGGCATGGCTGAGCTGGATGCAGTGAGGATCTTAGCAATACTTAAGAAAAGCCACAGCCACAGGACCTAGGAAGTACCCTCAGGGTACAGGGAAACCACCCTCCCTACTCCCCTGAAAAAAATCATTTGTTTCACTGTCATACAATGTGGGGTCCCAAGCTTCCCAGGGCTTTATGGGATTGATAATGTCATAGGAAAGACCAGGAAAGACAGGAGAGTAGACAGAGGCCCTCAGCGGCATCCACTCAGTGTTTTAACTGGCATTTGTGGGCCGTATCTGAGCAAGGGCAGCCCTGGCTCCCTGGGAGAACCTGGATACATTTTACTGGCCTACCAACTCCTTTAAAAACAAAACTAACACATTACATCTTTTTCACGGCCTTTATAATTCTGTTCACATCAGCCAGTTAGGAAACAAGAGCAGGCCTGGGAATCACACATGGGTACCTGGTGCTTAAACCCACATATTTGCGCTAAACCAGATCCCATGGAAGAGGAGAGCTTGAGGAGGAGAAGTAGAAACTAGTTCTAGCTTGGCTTCCAGTGAAGTGGGTGCTTTAACAAGTGAATACAGCCTGCGCTGCCTCAGTTTCTTCTCTGGGCCCGCAGCTCTTCATTTTGTAGAAGGCTAAAGGCACTTGCCTCAACTTGACATGCATCGCTAGCCACATGGGGCTACACAAGTGAATGTTTGCTTTAAAATTTAAAGCAATTTTTTTTAAAGGCTTAAGAAAAACTAAGTATTTATGGAGAAAGTGGCTCAGGTATTATATAAAATAGAGCAAAAAGCCTAAATTAAAGACCCACAAGAAAAAACTAGCTATCGTTTGCATTTTCTATCAGATGTGACAGACGGGAGAGAATCCTGTTTTGTTATTCAGGATGTCAGGGGAAAATTGTACAAAATCTATACACATGTATCGATCTGAGGTAAAAGTCTAAGAAAACTGTTAGTTTTCAACAAATAAGCAAATAGCCCAATCTCAGTAATGAAGATTTTTGCCTGATCTGGGACTAGAGGTCAGGAAATCAGGACTTGAGGACACTCTGCCAGTTGTTGTGACCTTCATGACCCCCAGGAAGTCCCTGCCTCCCATGGCTCCAGCATTCCTCACTGGGGAGTTGGGCTAAGTTGCCTTGCTGACCTCATCGGCTCACTATAAACTCCACTGGTCTGGGCTCAGTACCTGGCTGCACGTACCATACAGAATCCACCCACATGAGGCAGGCGAAGAACAAATAGTATTTACGTCCATTAGGCTCCCAAAGTGGGGCTCATGTTTGTACACACATTTCTGACGGCCTGAGTGTGTCCATGGGAAGCTAGTTATTAGAGACAGGGAAGAGACTCAGAATTTCATCACTGAGCACTAAGGTGTCTGGACGAGCACTCTTGGCAGCGATGTGTACGACACTTCTCATCTGCTTTCTCCTCGGAAGCATTCTGGAAGGAAAGGGGGCAAGGGAATGTCCTAGGAGCTCCTGCTGTGAAGAGACTTTCCCTGAGAAAGCCAGAAAGAGATGAGCAGTGGAAACCACAGTGCACTTGAGAGGCAGGACCCTGGACCAGCTGGCATGGACCCCAGGGAACTGCCTTCTGGGCACCAACAGTGGGATGGTCTCATGCCTAAGCAGGAGTAAGTAGGAGCTGAGCAAAGATCCACCAAGAGGAGGCTAGCAGCTGTGATGGAACATCGGCTGCCAGCCTTTCTTTCTTTCTTTCTTTCTTTCTTTTTTAAGACAAAGTTTCTCTGTGTAGCCTTGGCTGTCCTGGACTAACTTTGTAGACCAGGCTGGCCTCAAATTCACAGCAATCCCCCTGCCTCTGCCTCCCGAGTGCTGGGATTAAAGGCGTGCAACTTTAGAAACGTCTTCAGAGTGACAAGAAACACAAACTAGTGATGCTCATCAGATTGAGTACCCACTTCAGTGAGCTTAGACATAAACAGTAGGGAGCCCTTTCCTAAAATGCTCAAACTGGTTGGGAGACTTTGCATGATGTGTGGCTCAGGTTGGCTGTCCATAGCATACTATATTGTCCATATTCAAGAGGCTTAGCCCCGCCTTCCACCCACATCAACAGTGACTTAGCCAGCTTGACCATGGTTTTCATGTGGGGTAGATTTATAATCTCAGGGGAGACTAATGTTTTAACAGTGCATAGCAGAGACTCTACCAGCCCTCTGCTCCTCCTCCTCCTCATAGACTGACCTGGCAGATGTCTTCTCAGACCTCCCAGAATGAACATGGTAATGGGTGTTCACAGCCTGGCCCACTAAAACCATGATAACCAGGGAGTAGGATGTGCAGTTTGAATAGGCATGGGCTCCATAGACTCATGTGTGTGAATGCTTGGCCATAGGGACTGACATTATTAGGAGGTGTGGCCTTATTGGAGGAGGTGTAGCTTTGTTAGAGGGAGTGTGTCACTGTGACTGTGGAGCTTTGAGGTCTTAAATGCTCAAGCTGTGCCTAGTGTGAAACACATTCAGTCTCTTCCTTGTCGCCTGTGGATCCAGATGTAGAACTCTCAGCTCCTTCTCTAGCACCATGTCTGCCTGGGTGCTGCTATGCTTCCCACCATGATGATGATGGACTAAACTAAAACTGTCAGCCAGCCCTTTTTTTTTTTTTTATAAGAGTTTCTGTGGTCATGGTGTTTCTTCATAGCAATAAACCCTCTAGCTAACTCAGTACAGAAATTGGTACCGAGGCTTGGGTATTGTTATGGTAGGCCTGACCATGTTTTTGTATGGAGGGATATGGATTTTGGGGACCAAGATAGGATAGATAGTAGAGTAATTTCTTCTAAGTTGCCAAGTACAAATGGACTGGACATTGGAACTTTAATTTTTACGTGATAGTTTCATAATTGTTTTGCATGTGTTATTATTGCATATAGTTTATTATTGCAAGAGAAAGAGCCCTTTACTGAACTAAAAAGGGGAGATGTTGCGGGCTCGTCTTGTCCACTGTGTATTCAGATGCTGATTTCTGTGCCCTGAGATCAGGTTGCTGTCCAGACATGGGCACTATTATTTCTATAAAGAATCTCCTGTATCAATGTTGTATAAACAATGCTTCCAATTATCTCTGATAGGTTAATAAAAAGCTAAAGGGCCAATGACTGGGCAGAGAGGACATGGAGGCTGGACTTCTGTTCCCAGTCAGAGGTCTCAGGTAGGGATAAGAGAGGGAGGAAAGAGAAGAAGTCATCATAAGGTGAACCATGAGGAGTTCACCATGAGGACAGAGAGTTACAGCAGAAGGCCAAGGCAAGACTGCAATGGCAAGTAAAATGGCATGTGGCTGGGAGATAGCCAGACTAGCATGACAGGGTTAGAATAGATGAGTATCTGGCCAGTTATAGTGCTTAAAGCTTGTTGAATAAATCCAACAGGTCTGTGTCAATTATTTGGGAGCTGGGGCAGGTACTAGAAAAGGCCCCTACCAACACCATAATTCAACAAATGTGTTTGCAGTTGTACAAGGGATAGTTATATCATGTTAGGCATTATTATGACCTGGTTATTGTTTTCATTTGGACAAAAGGAGATATGATTGTATGTCAAATTGTCAAGAGGTGGATTGTGATGGCTATCCTCGGTTGTCACCTTGACTATATCTGGAAGGAACTACAGTTCAGAAATGGAGGGTATACTTGATCCAGATCTTGAGGCAGGAAGACACAGGCTTTAGATCTGGATCTTGAGATGGGATGACACACACTTCTCATCTGGATCAAAACTTTAATCCAGATCCTGAGGCATAGTGGCCATGCTTATGAAGTTCTAAAATGAAAAGGAATTAAAGAAAAGCTTAGGTCTGAGTGTGGTAGTACACACCTTTAATCCCAGTGGGAGAAAGAGGCATGCAGATCTCTGAATTCAAGGCTAGCTTGGTCTACAGAGCAAGTTCCATGACAGCCAAGCTTAGGCAGTGAGGGAGACCATGGTAAAGACGTAATTGAACAAGGGACCATGTTGCAGCTCCAGCAAGCAGTAGAACTTGGCAGCTTCAGGCACGTAGTCCTGGCTTTGGAGTCAAGAAATCTCCCTTCTTGACTAAGAGAAGTTGCTAAGGCCAGATGTGTGTCAGGGTTGTCCCTGCATGGAGACCCAGAGAGGCCATTGCATGAAGTTGTGAAGATGAAGCCTAGATTGCCCTGGAGACCCCAAGAGATTTGAGATGCTAGAGCCATGAGAGACCTGTTGAGGAGAGCTGCTAACAGGGAGTGGAACCAGCCCAGGAGATAGAAGTGTGTTGCAGTCAAAAAGCTGAAAGGAGTTGTAGATCTGAAGAGCATTTCAACATTAGACATGGAGATGCCGAGTTTAGAATTTGCCCAGATAGTTTTCAGTCTTTCTTTGGTCCAGTATTTCCTCACTGTGCTCCTTTCCCTATGTTCTGGAACAGTAATTCATATCCTGGTCAACGATATGTTGGATGTATATGATCTGGTTTTTATCTTTATTTTATAGAGGATTACAATTATGAGATTGTGTGAATCTCAGAAGAGACCATGAACTTAGGACATTTAAACATTGTTGAAACTGCAGCAGATTATAGGGACTTTTGATGTTGGACTAAATGCATTTTGCGTTGTGTCATGGCTACAAGCCTATGGGGACTGGGGGTGGAATGTGGTGGTTTGAACAGGTTCGGCTCCCATAGATTCATGTGTTTGAATGCTTGGACATAGGGAGTGGCACTATGAGGAGGTGTGGCTTTGTTAGAGGAAGTGTGTCACTGTGGAGGCGGGGCTTGAGGTCTTAAATACTTTAGCTGTGCTCAGTGTAAAACACACCCAGTCTTCCTCTTGCTGCCTGTGGGTCAAGATGTAGAACTCTCAGCTCCTTCTCCAGCACCGTGTCTGCCTGCATGCCGCCATGCTTCCCGCCATGATGATAATGGACTGAACCTCTGAACTGTAAGCCAGACCCAAGTAAATGCATTCTTTTATAAGAGTTGCCACGGTCATAGTGTCTCTTCACAGCACTGGAAGCCCTAACTAAGACAGCCACCGAGTAGACACAAGTGCCCTAACCCCCATTCTCCTGTGTCCTCTCTGGAGGTGGCTCTTCGATGCCAGGTCAAGGCTTAGTGGCCTGTCCCATGGTCACAGAAAGAGACTAGGGAGGCCGTGGCTGTCACTTTCTGCACAGCTAGTTTTTCCATCTGTCTGGGAGACAGAGCTCTCTCTCTCAGGGTCAGAAAGGCTTTCCTGGCAGCAAACTGATGCTAAAGAGCCCTGGGGACAGGGGGAAAATCTATGACATCATGTTTAATGTGTCCTTAGGAGGTTTCTAAAACAGAACACTGTGGCTGTCATTTGAGAAGGGAGAACACTCTGTTTTCTGAGGAGAAGACACTTTGCCAAGACAAAGTGTTGCTACAGGCAAGTATATCCATATGATACTGAGGGGGTTTTATAATTTCAACTCCTTAACCCCTCACACTGGACAGAACAATACCTTATAACACACCAGAATTTATCTTTTTATAAACGCTATTCCAAAGCCAGGTGCCTGTAACCCCAGCACTCGGGAGGCAGAGGCAGGTAGATCTCTGTGAGTTCGAGGCCAGTCTCGTCTACAAAGCAAGTCCAAGACAGATAAGGTTACAAAAAGACATTTTGTCTCAAAAACAAAACAAAAAGTTATTTCAAGGGTTTAGTAACTTCTCCTTTTCCCTATTTATTCATAATTACAATAGTTCCTTCTTGAAAAAGCATATATAGTCATTCATTAAGACTCAGAAAGAGCTTTTTTACCTCCTAGCTCCCAGGCTATCATGGTGGCTGCTCATGCTTGGGGGGCTGTCCTACACTCAAGGCAGGAAGATGGTGGCTGCAAAGAAGAGGAAAACATCCCTGGGGTTGATCAACTATGCTCCAACTTGTTTTCAAAAGTGGAAAATACATAGTACAAAGAGACACTGAAGCTGATCAGACAGGGCAGAGCAAAATTGGTGATGCTCACCAATAACGGCCAGCACAGAGGAAATCTGAGGTGGAATACTGTGCCACCTTGGCCAAAACTGCGGTCCATCATTACAGTGGCAATAGTATTGACCTGGGCATAGAATTCAGAAAATACTACAGAATAGGCACATTGGCTGTCATTGACCCAAGTGACTCTGATATTATTAGAAGCATGCCAGAACGGACTTTTGACAAGCAAACCAGGAAAAGGTTTTGTTTTGTTTTAAACAAAACTTCGCCAAAGCTGCTATTTTTTTTTTCTGTTTACAGTTTTTATTTTTTATTTATTTTTGTTTTTTATTTAATTAACTTTTTCAGATTACAATCCAATTGTTATCCCATCACTTGTATCCTCCCGTTCCTCCCTCCCTCCCACTTTTACCCTATTCCCCTTCCCTAGGTCTATGACCGAGGGGGACCTCCTCCCCCTCTGTATGGTCATAGGATATCAAGTCTCATCTTGGTAGCTTGCTTATTCTTTCTTTGAGTGCCACCAGGCTGCCCCACTAAGGGGAGGTTGTCAAATATGGGGCACCTGAGTTCATGTCAGAGTTTGTGCCTGCTCTCCGCACAACTGTGGAGAATGTCCTGTCCATTGGGTAGACCAGGGTAGGGATTTGATGTTTACTGCTTGTATTGTCCTTAGTGCAATAGTTTGATCAGACCTCCCTGTGCCCTGATCCACCCATTAATAATGCTCTTCTTGTAGGTTTCTAAGACCCTCTGGATCCTTCTATTTCCCCATCTCCTACAGTTCTCATATCTAGAGTCCCAGTAGGATGTCCTCACATCTATCCCCATTTTCTGGTAAGTGAAGACTTTCATGGGACATGAAAGTGCCCAATTATAAATGAGTATATACCATGTGAGTTTTTCTGCGACAATGGTGCTGGTCTAACTGGATGTCTACATGTAGAAAAATGCAGTTAGACCCATGTTTATCACCATGTACAAAAGTCCAAGTGGATTAAAGACCTCAACATAAAACCAGAGACACTAAATCGGTTAAAAGAAAAAGTAGAGAAGAACCTGGAACACATTGGCACAGGAGAAACTTCGTGAACAGAACACCAACAGCCTAGGCCTTAAGGTCAACAATTAATAAATAGGACCTCATGAGGATGAGAGGCTTCTGTAAGGCAGGAGACACTGTTGACAGAACAAAGCGACAGCCTATAGCCTGGGAAAAGAGCTTCACCAACCCTACATCTGACCTGCATTCCATTTCATCAACATTATAGAATTTGTGCACACAGAAATGTTTCTTGATTGTATTTTTCATTGTGATGATATATTTTACTTTAGTGAGCTTAACACATCTTTTTAAAGGAAAACCATTATTAAAACTTTTTCTGTTTTGTTTGTAAACTTAACACAGTCCTTGGATGGGAATAGATGTCCTATGTTTGTGGAGTTTCGTGTGTGTATGTGTGTGTGTGTGTGTGTGTGTGTGTGTGTATGTGGGGGGGGGGAGCAAGTAGAAGTTAAGGTTTCCGTCTAAGAAGTTTGGTTTTCTTCAAGACACCCCTTATCTTATTTTTGTGACAGTCGCTTGGTGAATCTGAAGCGCATTAATTTGGCTAGGCTATATGGCCAGTGAGCTCTAGGGCTCTGTCCGCCTGTCTCGGCTCCACCAATGCTGTGGTAAAGATGTGTGTTTCTCCTGCCTTTTATATGAAAGCTGAGGGTCTGGACACGAATCTTCATGCTTCTGCTTTGCCAATGGCACCATCCCTCAAGCCTCCCACCTTTATGTTGACGTAGCATCTTCCTAAAGGAGCAGCTTAAGTCTATTGCATATTTGTTCCTGGCATGGCCTTGCTATACAGCTCTGGCTGAACCAGAACTTACTGTGTTACACAAATTGGCCACAAACTCATGGAAATCTTCCTGCCCCATTTAGCAAACACTGGGATTACTGGAGTGAGCCACACAAGCTCACAGTTGCCACTTTTCCCTTTGCTACTTAGTGATTTTTATGCCTAGACAATATATTGTTTGTTCAAATGACAGGTATAGTTCCTATCCTGAGGAGTACAGATTGGGTATGACCTAAGCTGTTTCTGTTTTCTTATATTCAATTTGGCAGGAAGATATTTACCCTGTCTGAGGGCCTGTGATTGATTTGTAAGAAACAGATGCAGATGAATTCATAGCAAACAATTTGCTCAATTAGAAAGAAAAGTAGGGGAAAGCAATGGGCAGTGAAGCCGAGTATATTTGCATCACCACCGTTCTTCATAACTGAGCAGCACGGTCAAAAGCCCGCCTATATTTTTGTCCCAGCCTGGAAGCCAATAAATCCCCAAACACCCGCCATTACAGTAAAACAAGCTGCAGAGCCCAGGGATGGATTTCCAGGAAGGATGACAAATAGATGTTTTCATACCACTGGGTGCTTACTGTAGAACTTTCTGAGTGATGAAATGCCAAAAGGTTATTGCTTTGGCTTGAGGAGAGACTTGAAAAGACATTCCAGAGGGGAGAGGGCATGGCCTGAGGGGAAGAATGGGTGTCCTGATGGTTGTTTATTTCTGGGAAGGTCCTGGAGCAGCCTGAGGACCCAGGGAGAGCAGCCTGAGCAGCCTGAGGACACAGGAGGAGCAGCCTGAGGACATAAGGGGAGCAGCCTGAGGACACAGGAGCAGCAGCCTGAGGACACAGGGGGAGCAGCCTGAGGACACAGGGGGAGCAGCCTGAGGACACAGGGGGAGCAGCCTGAGGACAAAGGAGGAGCAGCCTGAGGACCCAGGGGGAGCAGCCTGAGGACAAAGGAGGAGCAGCCTGAGGACCCAGGGGGAACAGCCTGAGGACAAAGGAGGAGCAGCCTGAGGACACAGGGGGAGCAGCCTGAGGACACAGGAGCAGCAGCCTGAGGACACAGGGGGAGCAGCCTGAGGACACAGGGGGAGCAGCCTGAGGACACAGGGGGAGCAGCCTGAGGACAAAGGAGGAGCAGCCTGAGGACCCAGGGGGAGCAGCCTGAGGACAAAGGAGGAGCAGCCTGAGGACCCAGGGGGAGCGGCCTGAGGACAAAGGAGGAGCAGCCTGAGGACACAGCGGGAGCAGCCTGAGGACAAATTTTGAACAGTTTGAAGTGAATGTTGCCTCTGAGGGAAATAACAGAGGCTGGATATAAAGATGGGAAAATTAAGGTACGTGGGGCAAGAAAGGAGGCCGTGGAAGCCTCTCGTTAGCTGAGAATCAGGAGCTCCAGCACGGTTAGCATTTGCACTTAAACTTTCTTACACAGAGACGACAGTGTGTGTGGGACCCCATGGAGTAAGTCCTGATTGTAACTGAGCTCTTGACATGAGCTTGGCTGGGTGAAGAACCCCAACGTCTCAGACCCATGGGAATGGCGAAGCCGCCCTCTGGTCCACGTGACCACAGCTTCCTTCCTTCTAGACGTGTGCATCCTGAGACTGCTCCCTCACACAGATGGCGCCTTCAGAAATGCTCCCCCTCCATGCCACGTCCTTCAGCTCTGTATAATAAACCCACGTCCTCAATTCAGATGAGTGACGTCAGCATGCTGAAGTTCCAGGCTGCGGCTGCGGGGCCTCCATCAGACCACATAGCCCGCTCGATCCCAGCTTTTCTGTGCCTGAGTCTCTTTGCTGTCCTTTCTTCAGGCTCCTGTGGCCCTGGTCAGGTCAATACCTAAAGCCTTGCAGGTCTCAGCAATAGTCCTTATACATAAAGATACTTTCAAAGAGGAAGGCTATAATACGAGCTATGCTCAAGGGCCTGAGTGTGCGCGACCTGCACATGTGACCTTACTCCTTTCCCAGAAGGAGACCAGGAGCTTCCTGGGAATTTCACAAACAAGACCCTGTAAACTGCTGTTTACACTGACAGTTCCTAACTCCCCTTACAACTCTCTGCACGGTCACCTTAACTAACTGTGACCCTCTGGTATGCCTCAGGAATTACTCCTTCATCTCATTTAAATTCCTTAGCCAGCTTTAAACATAATAGCATCCAAACCCAACTAAATCTTTCACATGACCGTAACAGATTATGAATTATATCTTTTAAAATGTTTGTTTTTAATTTTAAAAGTTTTATTTATTTATTTTTTGGACATGGATGTTTTGCCCATATTTTTGTCTGTGGTACCACATTCGTACCTTGTACCCATGAGTGCCAGAAGAGAGCATGAGATGCCCTGGAACTGGAGTTATAGGCAGTTGTGGGGTGCTATGTGGGTGCTGGAAATCGAACCCGGTCCTCTGGAAGAGCAGTTGGTGCTCTTAACCAGTGAGCCACTTCTCCAGCTTGCTTTATTATTTTTATGTGTGCACGCGCGCATGCGTGTGTGCTGTGAGTTAGTGCTGCAGAGGCTGGAGGCATCAGATTCCATGGAGCTGGATTTGCAGGTGATCATGGGCTGCCCAACATGGGTGCTAGGAAACAAACTCAAATCTTCCTCAAGCGCAGTGCGTGCCCTTTACCACTGAGCCATTCACTTCTCTGTCCCTACACTTGAGTATATCTCCTTCTTTCCTGAGGGCTTGTTTTTCTCAATGTTTCTGTGCTTAAAGCTGTTTAAAAAAAACAACCCTATCTGTAAGCTCAAACTTGGATTAATACTGAAATCCCTTGCTGTGTGGAAGTCAAAGATCTAACTTGACCTAAGATCTTTCTAAACCAGCGGTTCTCAACCTTTCTGATGCTGCGACCCTTTAATACAGTTCCTCATGTTGTGGTGACCTCAAGCCATAAAGTGATTCTGTTACTACTTCATACCTGTAATTTCAATACTGTTAAGAACTGCAGCGTAAATATCTGATATTCAGGCTATCTGAAGGGGTCGTTGAGAAGTGCTGCTCTAAACAGAATTCCTCAGGCTGTTGTGTTTGGACAGCATGGCCTGTGCCTATAACCTATCTCCATCACTGCTGACATAGCCATTTAGTAAGTTCTGTTTTTTAAGTCAGTTATGTATTTTTAAATGAAAAGCACATGGTATTGTACAATTACTGGAGCGTAGGTGGATGAAGACCGTCAGGGGCTGCACTTCCTCTGCGTCTGTTTAAGACATTATAATTTGGAAAGGACTCAGAACTTGGTCACCTGCTTAGGTGGAAAAGTTTGCTTTATTTTCCTCAACTTTAGAATGTCCCTTCATCACGGGAGTAGATTGTGCAGAGCTGCCTCAGGTCAGATTTTGTAGAGTTGGCTATGCTTGCGCGTAGTTATCTACCACTTATTTTGTAGAAATTGCTCCTTTCATCTTCTGGTCAGGCATGTTCCCATATCGATAACAAGTAGCAGCAATCGAATAATCGTAACCCTTTCTGACAATTGTGATCATAAGAAGTGGAGCCCAGCCACCACACACTTCTTTTTCATCATGGAACTCTAGTTGGTTCAAAAGGCATCGAGTAATCAAGGTAATTAAGCCTGTTATTGTCTTAGCATTAAGACCAGCAGAGCAGCCCCTCTAGTCTTTCTCTTGTCTCATTCACATAGACCTCCCAATTACCTTCCTTTTTTTTTTTTTTTGTTCTTGTTCTAATGGAAACTGACTCCCAAGACACCAGTGTTCTGAATATAACCTGTGATTGACAGTTAATGTGTAATGTATAATTAACATGCCAACTGTAATATTAAAGTGGTGTATAAATTGACCAATATCATTATAAGGAATTCGTATCCTATTCACACTGGTAAAATACTAGTTCTGAGTAGGATGGCTGTTATTATACTCCTTAGAGTGATAGAGGAAGGAGGGACATAGAGAACCCAAGTTGTAACAAATAAATCGAAGTGATAATAATTATTCAAATACTACAACAGAAAGCAAGAAATGTGAGGAGAAGGAAGAGTAATGAAAAGTTGAGGGAACAAGCTGGGCATCAAGGTAACAAATAATAAAATGGGTGGCCTAAATTAAACCATCTCAAAACTTATGTGAAATGTAAGTGTTCTAAAATAAAGACAGATTGTCCGATTGCTCAAACAAACAAGGAAACAAGACCAAAGTAGATTCTCTCTTCAAGAACCTTGCTTCATGTAGTGTTGTGAAACACTGTCCTCTGGGTATAACTCAGCTGTTACCATCTTAATCGGGGCAGCTGGGGGTTTCTACGGAGGCTCTCAACAAGAGGGGCCTTCCGACATTCTCTCACAGAAGGAGGGGTTGGGGTGTCCTGAGACTCTCACTTCTTCTGTTTTCCTTCTAACTCCCAGCTTGATATTAAACCCATTTGTTGATGTTTACTCTTTCATATCTTTGTGGCCTTAGATCAGAAAAACAAAATTAGGGCTAAGGAGTCTGTAATGGACACAGTGAGTATCCAGCAATTTGTGACTGATGGTGACGACACATTATGTGCATTTTCTTTCTTTCTTTTTCTTTCTTTCTTTTTCTTTTTTCTTTCTTTTTTTTTGACACAGGGGTTTTCTGTGTAGCCTTGGCTGTCCTGGACTCTCTTTATAGACCAGGCTGGCTTCGAACTCACTGCAATCTGCCTGCCTCTGCCTCCAAGGGCTGGGATTAAAGGCGTGCGACAAGCCGGGCGGTGGTGGCGCACGCCTTTAATCCCAACACTCGGGAGGCAGAGGCAGGCGGATTGCTGTGAGTTCGAAGCCAGCCTGGTCTACAAAGGGAGTCCAGGATAGCCAAGGCTACACAGAGAAACCCTGTCTCAAAAAACCAAAAACAATAAATAAATAAATAAATAGATAAATAAATAAAGGCATGCGACAACCAACGCCCGGCCATCATGTGCATTTTCACTCTGAATCTTTCTTTCCCTCCTTTGAGTATATTGCAAAGTAGTTGTACTGCTTACTTTTATCTATCTTTTTTTTTTTTTTCCCAAAAATTTCAGTTTGAGGCATTGAGCCCAGGGGAGTGACTACAGTTGGGAAATGCTTTACTGTGGAACTGTAACCCAACCCTTGCTTTATAACTTGCAGCTGACAAGTCTGCACATTATGGTCTGGAGTGGAATGTGCCTCAAATGCTCTCCTTCCTGTGCTTTTATTCCCGTTAGAGCAGATAAAGCCTGGCTGCTGGATTCACAAGATGTCCAACAAAGCTTTACAAAATGGCATTGTTAAAACATTGAATTTTTCATCTTTATTTGTGGAAATTAACTTTTACAAAGCAAAGAAAATAAAATTTCACCTCATATAAGAGTGATTATATAATTTAAATTATACATCAGCCTTTACTTGAAGGCACAAATTATTTAATATGAGTTAAATAAAATTGCTTCCCTAGTGTTTATTCTCCAGTGATTTGTTGAAGGCTTTAATTTTCACTTTTTAATATAAAGAACTGAACAGACCAATAAATCCTCCTGGATAATTTCGCTGATGTTCATCTTTGCTTTCCTTCTCTCTAAGTATTCTTAGGGTTTTACCTCGTAGGAATTTCCCTACCTGATTTTCCTTTCTGTGTCAGAGGGAAAATACAGTTTGTACAGGTGATCTGAAGAGGGAAAGTGGAGCAATAGAGGGGGGCGTGGGGACAGGAGATGGGAATGGGAGGGTAGGGCAGAAGGACGTGGGCAAGGAGAGGTAACTGATCCTCAGGGCAGTTCCAAAAGCCATATTGAAATCTGCTATTTTATTAACTTCCTAAAAAAAAAAAAAAAATGGAGTTTAAGTGTAGTCACTCTATATGTACATGTAGTTACTCTATACCCTCCTGAAACGATAAGTTGCCAAACAAAATGTCCAGTGTTAGGCATACAATAGCTCCCTTCAAGCTGTTGGTCAGGGGCCATTCTAGAGGCCCCTGAAACAATACATTCTACTGCGATTGCTCTTGGTTGCCCACCAGAATGGTGACAGGACCCTATTTCTGAAGCTACCGCACAGTCTGGTTACAGGATGTAGAGAAACCAAGCTGCTACAGCGTTGGAAGCTTCCTACTGGCTGGTTTTCATAGGACTGGAAGGTTCTATGCAGGCTGCTAGGGGAGAAAAGCCACCAACAGTCTTCCCTAGCTGTGAAAGCTTTGAGACACAGTCATGACCAGCCAAGATGTCCAGGGGTACAATAGTGTCATGGATGTTCAGGGAGTAACCAATTGCATTCTGGTTAGATGTAAGACTCCCCTCACAGAAGGAAACTTATGTCTGGTACAGTAAATTAAATCTGGCCAAGGATCCATGGTGGCTGGGAAGTTCATAGGCCCAAGGAATGAATCTTCTGTTATTTTGCTGAACGAACATAGTATCAAATTGCCAGCAATCTCCATCTTTGTTCTCACAGGCTAGTGCAGCTCTCAGTCCCCATCAGTGAAGCTTCTTTTTTGCAGTGGACAGTGCTAATACTGAGACTCCCAACTGTTCAAAGTGCCGGGAATATGTATCTGGGTAACACCACCCATAAACGGGACACCGGTATCTCCCCTCACCTCCATAAGGCTCAGGGGACAAATTGCAGAAGCGGATGCAGAATGAAACGGTGTCTTCCCGATGTGACAATGTCATTACATTCCTGAACTTCCCGGCAGCCTCAGGTGTATGCACAAGGCCAAGCTATTTAGCATTCCAGCATAGGGGCAGCAGAGGTGTATGAGGCCCCACCCCTAACTTAGAAACTGTTGGCTGTTGACAGCTGCTTGGGGGTAAAGGGAGTCAATTTTTTCAGGAGGTTCAACATGCTTCAGTGGTTGGCCTCATACCCACGTACACTACTTGAACTCAGAAGGTAATTTAAAAACAAGATGAGAAAGAGAGAAAAAAAAGAAGGATGAGGAGGAAGAGGAAGAGGAAGAAGAGGAGGCCATGAAGTTGGAGAGTCTGGAAGGAATCGATGTGGGTATCAAGAGGTGGATATGATTTTAAAAAGCATTGCACATATGTATGGAATCTCAAAGAATAAATTAAAATACCATGTTAAAGAAAATGTCTTTATAGAGGCATTTAAAGACTTCTAAAAGAAAAAAAGAAAAAGGAAAAAGTCTGCCTCAACAAGGAGTGTTTTAACTATTGTTGTACTTTTAAACATGGCCTGCATGCTGAAAGCTCATCTACATCAATTCTACCACATTTGAAATAAAAGCTCTCAGGTATTGGATACCTGCTACTTGTTAATAATCATATTCTTAAGACAGTTATGATGATATACACCTGAAATCCCAGCTCTAAGAAGGCAGAAAAATCACAAGTTTGAGGGCAGCCTGGGCTACATGGTGAGTCCCAGAGCAGATTGAGCTAGCAAAAGAAAAGAAAAGGAACTGTAACTTTATTTACCATCTTGCATTACTATATAGCAGAAGCCTTTCAGCTGAAAAATGACAAGTTAATAATATTTTCCAAAGTTATACAGCTAGCATTTACCTTTGATGGGCACATGCATTTCATGCACTATTTAAAAGACTCACCTGCAGGATCTTTTGATATTACAAGTTTCCAATAATAAGTTTGCCATGTGAAGGTTTCTTTTCTTTCCTAGTTGTCAGAGAAAATCAATTTAATAATATTCACATTTCGACTAATAACCTTTAAATATTAACAAGAAACAGCTTGCATTAGAATCCTTGGTTCTCCAGCAAAATCTTACTTCCTGTTCTGGCTTTAGTCCACAGCGTCTGTTCAGGGTAGTGTCTTTCTGTGCTTACATAGGTATAGATAATAATGATTCTCACTGGGCAGCTGTGACAGGCCAGGTATTACACTAAGTCCTTTGTGTTCGTCTCCTTCCATCATGGTCACGACAGTAGTGGGTGTGTGCGGGAGACCTTTCATAACCCACCCTGCAAATGAGGACACCGGGTTTCAGACACTGTCAAGACAAGACTCAAGGTTCATTAGTTGGAAAGTGCCTCAGCTGAGATCTGAACAATACATTTTGGAGCTCAAATCCCTGCTGCGAATCATTCCAAGGCTGTCTGCAGGCCGAGCAGCAAAACCCCAGCCCCAAAGTGCATGAGTGGAAACGGAAAACCACCCAATCTGTCATTAGTTATAGGTGCTTGGGGCTCTGCAGACTTGCAATTGTACTGAGTGCAACTATGATCTTTAGTGAATTTTATTGCTCTGATTCTATCTGTCTTCTTATGGGGGGTGGAGCATGTGATACAATGTCTCATGTAGCCCAGTCTGGTACCAGCTATCCTTGAATACTCTTTAAGTCATGAATGACCTTGAGCTCCTGATTTTCCTTCTCCACTTCCCTGGTGCTGGGATAGGAGGCCTGCTCACCATGCCCGGCTCTGATTTCTTAACATGATTAAGAATGAAAAATCCAGAAGATAGCCGGGCAGTGTGGCGCATGCCTTTAATCCCAGCACTTGGGAGGCAGAGATAGGTTGATCGCTGTGAGTTCGAGGCCAGCCTGGTCTACAAAGTGAGTCCAGGACAGCCAAGGCTACACAGAGAAACCCTGTCTCAGAAAAAAAAAAAAGAAAAGAAATCCAGAAGAGTTGGCCAAGCTCTATCTGTTCTAAAGTATCCAAAGCATTTGGAAGCATATGACCCTTACATTAAAGGAATTCTTAAATTTTCAGGTGGGTGATTAGATGACAATTACACCCGCACGTATGTGTGCAAAGACTATCTAATAAGAAAAGAGAATTAATTATAGTAATGATAACAGTGTAATCATCAGATATTAGGTAGTAATGTTGGAATTGGAAGTTGTGAAAGTTAAAATTAAATCTCTGTCCTCAATTAAGAAGCAATATCTTTATATTGCCTTAAAATATTAGAGGAAAATTCATTTCAATGAGCTTTCTTTCCCCTTGGCAAACTATTCTTCAAAATCATGGCAAAATTTCACAGATGACAGCTTTTGTCTTTCAATCACTTTAAATTTCTGACCCAGAAAGAATCCTGTGGGTTCATGTTCAAGAAACTATTCGGGAATACTTCCATTAGTGAGTGAATATCAAAAATTGTAAATATGTGCCATTGAATCTTTTTAATCCAGGATTTAGATCACTCTTTTTTTTCCCGGAGATTTATTTTATGTTTAACTGTGAGTATATAAGTGTGGGGGGTGGGCAGGGTGGGTATGTGCTTGGGGGTGTATGTGGGTGGGTGGGGTGGGTATGTGTATAGGTGTGTGTGGGTGGGCTGGGTGGGTATGTGCGTGTGTGTGTGTGTGTGTGTGTGTGTGTGTGTGTGTGCGTGTGTGTATGGGTGCCCATGAAGGAAGTTGGATCTCCCACAGCTAGAGTCACCCATAGTTATAAGTCTCCTGGCACGAGTACCGGGAACCAACTGCAAGAGAAGTGCACACTCCTAGCCTCTGAGCTGTCTCTCCAGCTCCCAAAGTGGTTTATTTTAATAGTTTATAAATGTGTTGCCCCCACATCTTTACCTCCTTTTTTATTTCTTTTTTAAAAGAATTAACCCAAAAGAAGAAGACATCATGACAACTGATAATATTTCACAGTTAACAAAGATGTCTTATTTTTAAAAGTGATAGAACAAAAACAAAACGAGTCATAAACATTTGGGTGAGAATTTCAAATAGATGGCTCATGATAAACATGTAAAAGATTTTTATCCATAGCATGTAATCTGAAAATACTTTTCAGGTCTCTACTGATTTGACTCTGAATACAAATCTTACTTTATCTGACAGAAAGAGGTTCGCTGATGTGGCTCATGCATTTCCACATAAAAATGGAATGGAATCATTGAGTCCAGGTAGAAATGCACAAAATGATTCAAGAAAAATATGCTGCTCCGAGGCTACACATTTACTCTACTTTCATCTGCCAGCTTGATTTCTGAATTGGGCACTCAGGGATAAAAAGCAGGTGATCTGAAAATATTGTGTGTGTCTTTTAAAAGTCAGTGTCATGTAATGTCATCACTCCTTTTGGCAAAATTTATGCTACATGGTATTAGACCATGGGCCAAGCTAAATGTAACATGATGCATTAAAAACTGCACACCACCATTCTAGTATGTGTCAGGACAATGAATTGTTATATCAGATGTCTGTTCATCTGTAAACAGAATCATCTGTAAGTCACTGTCAGAAAGGCTATGTTCTCTCAATGTGTGCACATGACCATATGATTCCTATTGTCTAAAATGTGCACCCTCCAACATCTGCACCCTATGACCTACGGCCATTTAAATGGCATGTTTATTATATTTGCACAAAGGGAACACAGCAGCCAAAGTTGAAGATGTTTTGGTTTTCACAGGTATCTTTACAGAGGAAAGAGACAAGGCCACGAAATGCTGGTGGCATCTGTAGCAATTAGAAAATCCCCCGCTGTGCAAGTGATAGAAATGTCATAAGTGCCACCGAAGCACAAGAGGATCTGTTTTCAGGTACAGTGACTGGAGAGGGCTGGCTTCCGGTTTTGCTTCAGCAATGCCGTGATAGCAGATTGGCATTTCAGAAATGTCTCTCATGAGTGTTCTAAGCTCCAGTTGTTCCATTTATTGTCATAGGAAAAGGTAGGGAAGAGGCAGTAACTCCCTTCTGTCAAGAAACCTTTTTTTTTTTTTTTTTTGGCTTTTTGAGACAGGGTTTCTCTGTGTAGCCTTGGCTGAACTGGACTCACTTTGTAGACCAAGCTGGCCTCGAACTCACAGCGATCTGCCTGCCTCTGCCTCCCGAGTGCCTGAAGTATTTCCAACAGCCAACATCTCTGAGCACCTGGAATTGTGTATCTGATGAAGTTGATGAACGCGGGTCATGAGGTGGAGGCAGGCAAGGAGGAAGACTATTGGTAACAGATGTTGGGTGGGACAGGAATTCCTACTACAGACACAGTTAACAACTGAAAAATACAGCAAGGCTGGAAGATGGTTCAGTGGCCAGAGCATTTCCGGTGATAGCTTGAGAAGTTCAGACCCCCAGAACCCACGTAAAAGCTAGGAGGGTACTGCAGCCTGCTTGTAATGTCAGCTCTTAGGAGTGGGGCTCTTCAGAGCAAGCTGGCTAGCCAAGCTACTGGAAGCTGAGAGCTCTGGGTTCAGCTGAGAGACCTTGCCTCATGAACTAAGTGGGGGATCAGCTGAGGGGGACTCGGGATGTCTACCGGAAACCACCATGATCATGTTGGACTCACACATATCCACATAACATGCAAACATGTACACATACACACAGACCACATGCATTAGAAGAAAAAAGAACAAAAGGCATAGGATGGGGAAAGTAATAACTCCATATGGGAAAAAAACCTGATTAATATCTATTTCTATCTGACACCATACAGCAGTGAGAATTCTGGATGAAATGTAAGACCATTGTAAAGCATGAAATATAAACGTAGACCAAAGCATAGAATAACATCTTCAAGACCCGTGCTCCTAGGAAGCAAGAAGCACTGACCATAAGTGGGAAAATCAACTACTAAGATCTAAATTGAAATTTGAAATCCCCTTCACTGAACACCCCAATCAGGGAATAAAAAGACAAGTCACAGCGTTGAATTATTTCTAGCTTCTCCATCTAAAAATTGTCCTTCCAGGAACATTCTTTGGCCTTCTTTACAGCCCTCTCATCTACCAGCAGTTTTGTATGTTTTTTGAAATCTTTAGAATTTGTGTTTCTAACAGAGGAATCATACCCACAAGAAACTCTGTAAGAGTAAGAAACTCTGGCCATCAATTAGAAATGGAAAAATAGAAAATGAACAAAAGATACAAATAACTAATTTTTAAAAGAGGATATTGAGATAGTTGGGCTACAGAAAAAGATAAGCCTAGCCTAGTCTGGCATCCAGAAACTGCAACTTAAAACCATAATAAAATACCACTGGAACAATTCAACGAAGATGGCAGACAACAGCAAGTGTTAGTGGGCTTGTAGAGCAATTAGAACTCTCTCTTCATGCCAAGAATGGAACTGGCACAATATAAATATAGCTCAAAGAACGATCTGGCAGGATCTACTAAAGCAGACGTATACGGCATCGCTCACACCCCACACACTCTCCTCCTACATGCCTTCGTCCCATCATCAAAATTCTACAGTCATGCTTAGGAGAGCACTGTGCACAATAGTGTGCAGCTAGAAGCTCCCCAGCAGTCCAACAGTAGACTGAGTCATGATGTACCCATGCAGTGTGATTCTGCACAGCCAGCTGACAGGAGCAAACAGCAACATGCAGCAGTTAGATGTTCCTCAGATAACGTGGAATGCAGAAGGCAAGACGCAGAGGCTACATACTGCACGACCCCATAGACTCATATATTTGATGTTTGGTTCTTGGTGGATTGTTTAGCAAGGACTGAGAGGTGTGGGCTGGTTGGAAGAGGTGTATCACGGTGGGGTGGGATTTGGGATTTGAAGTCTTACACTCTCTCTGCCTGTGGATTGGGGTGTAAGTTCTCAGCCACTGCTCCAGCACCATGCGTGCTTGCCTGCTGCCGTGCTTCCCAGGACAATGGCAACAGGACTTGTTCAAACTGTAAGCAATCCCCCCTTCCCCCCCACCCCCGATGGGATGCTTTCTTTAATAAGTTGCCTTGGTCATGGTGTTTCTTTACAGCAATAAAACAGTAACTGAGACACCGCATTCCCATAAAGTTTTAAAACAAGGAAACTAGTGTGTGGGGCTGGAGGTCAGGGCAGCCGTTTCTCAGGTGGGATGTTCTTTGGGCCTCCGAAGAGGTCCTGCAGCCACTGCACTTTCCGGGTCTGGATGTCAGTTGTTATATTAATGTTTACTTTCATAAATGCATTAAGCCATGCTCTTGTTTGCATACGTCTTGTTCTGCGTTTTGTAGTTTTTAAGAAAAATCTGACTTTTAAAGAGGCAATTAGCAGGATCTGTTTTGCAATGTGACCGTAGAAACATCTGTTTACTGAGCCTTAAAGGGTAGAAAATCAAGCACTTGCATTCTTAAATAGGAGAAATGGCTGGTTTTTAGCAGTATGTGGATCAGGAACTATATTCAAGACAATGCCATCATTGTTGGATGAGTTTAGTGGCCTGTAAAGCTTAGAACAGAGGCTCTCAACCTTCCTTATGCTTTGACTCTTTAATACACTTCATCCTGTTGTAGTGACCCTGGACCATAAAAATATTTTTTCTTGTAACTTCCTAGCTGTAATTTTGCTACTATTATAATTCCTAATGTAAATATCTGTGTGGTCCAATGATCTTAGGTGACTCCTGTGAAAAGGTCATTCAACCCTTCCCCCCTCCTCCCACCGCAGAGGGTGGTGACCCACAAGTTGAGAACTGCTGGTTTAGAAAGAAGAAATGAGGTTGTTGGAAAAAAACAGAGGCCTGAACAGGAGACACTGGGGGGATGGAAATGTGCAGGGAAAGTGGGGGAACAGCTGCAGATGGCAGGGACTAGGCAAGAGAGAGAGAGAAGGCATGAAGTCCAGACTCAAAGAGGAGGAGATGAGTGATAGAACCAAGAAGTCATGGCCTCTACACTACAAGGGAAACTGAAGCCTCAAAAAGAATGCCTTTCAGAGAGAAGAGGCACTTGAGGAGACAGTTACCTAAATGTGATAGGAGTGAGAGAGATTTCCAAAATAGAAATGTGGTCACACTTTAAGGTGGCCTGGCTAGTAGCCATGATCTATATAGTGATTAATAATGGTAACTCATAATAACCTGTACAGGAGCTGTGCTTCCCACTAACTCTCTCAGCCCTTAGAATCTATCTCCACAGTGTCCTGCAGCACCAGTGGCCAGACAGGACCAGGCACAGGATAGACCCTTGACATTCATTGAAAGCATCTGTGGAGCATGCTTTTACTTGGGCATATGGGGTATTGATGTTTAGGGTCAGAGTTGAACTATAAAGTCAATAGTGCAGTGCCAGATGCCTGCTCCTGTGCCTATGTTGAAGACAGGCTTATGTACTTTGGCCTATGGAAAGCTAGCAGGGCATGACAGTCACAAGAAGCCGTTGTGCAATCATTTTGAATCAACTCAAATAGAGACATGGCTGAAGAGCTTCAGGTGAACTTCCTCCACAGATTCCTCAGGGGGGAAACCAAAAGAAAACAAAACACAACTAAGAAAATGTACCCAAAATGAGAACCATTTAAAAAATCTCATTGTAAAAGATAACGTTCCCTCACTTCTGCCATACACTATTAGTTAGAACTGAGTCAGCCTGCCCATAGTTATGGGCCGAGGGATACATAAGAGCATAAATCCCAGGAGGCAGGAATCCTTGTTGGCCGTCCTCCAGGCTGTCGGCTGCAACTTCTGCCTCCTGCCCTTTCAGTTACATGGTCAAACACCAGCACCGCCGGGGCAGAGGGGACAAGCTGTATGATACCATAAGACAAGTCACCATGTCACATGGGCTATTGAGTATCTCTGCAATGCTACACGCTCTCTGATGAGTACTGGCATCTCGACACAAAATTTACAAGCTTTATGGGTAACTAGCCTCTTCCATACATTTCTCCCTGACTCCCCTGTCTGTCCATCTGTCCGTCTGCATAATAAATGCATACATATATGTGCAAGTATGCGTGGGTGCGCCCTTCTGCGCATGCTCATAGAGAGGTCAAAGGTTGACTCTGGCTATCTTCCTCTATTGCTTCCACATTATTATTTTTGAGATGGGGGTCTCTCACTAGAGCTTGATGTGTTGGCCTGGCTGGCTCCCAGCGAGTCCTGGGGATCTTCTAGTCTGTACGGTCACTCCCATCCCAGCACTAGAGTTACAGGGACACACTGCCATGCTTGGTTTTCACGTGGGTTTGGGGATCTGAGGGAAGGTTCTTATGACTGAACAGCATTAATTTGTCCACTGAGCTACCTCTGTAGCTGTCTATCAGAGCAAGGCAGAGAGGAAGACGGTTGTATGTGGGGAGGGCGAGGGTATTTCAGGTCATTGTCATCATCTCACTGGAGTGAGCAGTCTCTGTGATGCATGGTTAAATGGAAACCAAAAAGCTCATCAATGCAGCTTACTTATTTATTGAAGAGAGGCATGTTGCTAGACATGATCTCATATACTCAGGAGGCTGAGCCAGGAGGGTAGCTTGTTCAAGAGCAGGCTGGGCAACATAGCTATACCATGTAAAAAAGAAAGAAAAAAAAAAAAAAAAAAAAAAAGGGAAACAGAAAGGTCTAAAAGAGCCTACAATGTGCCAGTCATGGTTACATGTTGGGAAACAATGAGGAATAAGTTAAACGTGGTTCTCTGTCATAGGAAATGATCAAACTCTAGCTCAGGCTGATCTCATTGACACCGATAACACCCCCATTTCTATGTTCATATCCTACTGTGTGCACACTTCCTAATTTAGGGCCTCTTTCCCAGGTTCAACAAGCATTCTATATGGACCTAGTAAACACCAGCACTCAGCTAAGCTCCGTGAAAGCCTTGTGAAATTGCCAATATTACCGGTTTACAGAGAAAGACACTGGGCTAAGAGAGGTTAAGTAGCTTGTTCAGTGTTACAGTTAGTGAAAAGAGGAGTTGGGACCTGACCCAGGTTGGTCTGGCTCCTGAACACATATCCTTAACTATGATCTCAAGAATTGGGACAAGTTCATCTAATTCCCTACTGCTAACGGCGATGCCATTCCCCATATTGTTATGCAATGCACAGTACACAGACAGATAAACACAAACTGTCTCAGAGGGCCTGGCACTGGATATGTACAGCAGCAGTGGCGGCGGCGGCAGCAGCGCAGCGGTAGCGGCAGAAGTAGCAGGGGCGGTCTTCTTGCTGCTGCATTAATGACATACATTAGTTAGTAGACAAGAGTTAAAACAAAGAGATAAGGGGCAAAGGTCAGCTTCAAAGTTGGGAGTTGGGGAGAAAGAGTAGGTGTGTGTAGAAGAAATTCTTGCAAATTAGCCCAAAACTGAGCTTGGAATGTCTGAAAACCTAGGCGGAAAGGAAAATGTGATGAGCCAAACGATTTTATCCGTGAGGGCTGAAAGGGCCTGGGCAGTAGCAGAAAGCCTCGGCGCACCATCTTTGGTTTGCAGTTTGTACCACCTCCACAGCATTTTGCTTTGGTGACTCTGCGGCTGTGTGCTTGTCCCCTCCCCCGGGTTTCACAGCTCTGCTGTGTCACTTGGGATTGTAGTTCAGTGTGCCAGCCAGCTAGAGGATTGTATTTATTGAATTTAGCACCTGCTGTGTATATCACACAGATGGAGGTTTAGGAGGAAGGTTTATGAAAGCCTCTAAAGATGTTTATACTCCAGCTAGTGAGCACAGCCCTTGTAAAGATCTCAAACCAAATTGTTTCCATACAAATATATGCATAATACAAATGACCGATGAATGACTGCACAGGCAGTGGCCAGCACTGAAGACTTTCTATGGGAGCTGGGTTTTGATCCTGGATTTACACCCAGGGTTCTGAGCTGATGAGATGTGAAGGGTGTTGCGGAGCCAGTCACGAAGACGAGATATGAATGAAGTGTCAGGAAAGGTAAAGACAGTCAAGTGAGAGACAGAACCAAGAGATAAGGAAACAAGGGTGTCTGCGCCTCGATTCCTTAGGGGTGAGGGGTGGGGTGGTGAGGTACTTCAGCAGGAAGAGATTGGAGAGCGCATTGCAGGGTGCCTCATTTTATGCAAATCATAGCTTGGGAAATATAGTGGAGGTGAAAGTTGTTCACTGGCTGCTGTGTTCAGGCACTGTGCTGGGTGCTGCAATCTGTACACTTGTCATTACGTGAAGTGGGCATCATTTCCTATGAGTGTCCAGGGAGGCTGAGTGCCAGGGCCCTGTAGTCACTAAAGCGTAGAACTCTACATGTAAGCTGGGATGCTTGACTTACACACCCACACATTTGTGCACCACACATTTTTTTTTTAAAAAAATGTTAAATTGTTGCAGGATATTTGATCCCACTGTGAACCCCCAGATTATAAACTGTAAAAACCTGTTTCTTTTTTTGGTGTGGTTCAAACCTAACACACACCTTTAATTCAAGAACCTTCTGTTTCTTGTACACAGGTGATTAAGGTATGGCTCAGTCCTAGCACACACCTTTACTCCAAGAGCTATCTGTACACAGGATTTAATAAAGTTAACCCTAGGTCAAGAGTTAGAGCAAGAAAGCAGCTGACAGAGATTAAAGAGAAAGGAGGGCCTTTGAGTTGAAGGGTATTTAAGACCGTGTGGAGAAGAAGAAAGAGCTTTTGGCTTTTTTCTCCTGGGTTTGTCAGGAGCTTTTGGCCTTGGGCTTTTGGTTAGATTTTGCCTTTTTGGGCTTTTAACTTTGAGATTTTGGTATTTGGCTTTTTCCTTAGGGACATGAGCTGAGTAGGAAGGTCGGCTGGGTGCTCTCTCTTCTTCTTTCAGCTAGCAGGTTTTGGCTCCCGAGTCTTCATTGGTAAAATTAAGTGATTTGGGATTTTCTTTTTTTTTTATATAACATTACATATTTAAGATACATAGTGGTGGTGATATGAAAATGATCCACTTTTGCTTTCAAACGACTGAGTTCATTAAGTATGCAGCAAGAAAAAGTAGATGAACAAATAGCAGGTAGCAAATAGATAATATCAGCAACCCAAGTACTTACAACATCCAGCAGAAATGACCAGAGAAGTCCTACAGGAGTTCCTGAGTGAGAAATTTCCAGTGTGGTCTTTCTGTGGATCGGATTCCGCTATTTTGTTGCCAGTGTAGGCATTTTTTTACACCGTTGGACAAACAATAGTAACTTCTGTTTCAAATGTTTCCTGCTAGCTGGTCTCAAAGTGCAACTTAAAAAACAAAAAGAGAAACATTTATTTCGTACACATGAGTGCTTCTGTGTGTGTTTGCATGCCATAGTGCCTTTGTGGAGGTCAAAGGACAACTTGCAGAAGTTTATTCTTTCAGTCCACCGTTTTGAGTCGTGTTGACTGAACCCAGGTTATCAGGTTTGGAGGAAAGAGCTACTGCCCTCTGGGCCCAGTAGGTGCAATGTTTTTAATGCTGTTTGCGGTACTGTTTTCTCCTTGGCACAGTGGTAGGATAAGAGGAACATCTTTACCCACCAGAGTCCTCTTTTCATAAACTCAAATAGCACCCTACAACCGTTGTTTTAGGGAGAGACTAACGATTTCTTTTGACTGCCAGCATGATACTTTATTTCGTCAAACATAGAAAGCTTTCTCTACTTGACAATAGACAACGAGAACCAAAATTATCTTTGGTAACAGTTAGTTTCTAGGTCATACTATTAAGCAGATAATCCTGCCCAATTTCTCAGGAACAAAAAGTTTCTTAACTCAGACTATGGAGACTGGGAAAAAGAAGTGCAACTTGTGTACAAATCAAGTGGGCTGTCCAAGCACAAGGGGCCTAGGGAGAAACAGTTGGTTGGAAGCACTGGCAGCCTTGAGCTGTAGGTATCAGCAGCCTTGGGGTCAGAGATTCCAGGCAGGACGGGGCGGGGCTCTCTGGTTGCGCATGCGCGCCTCCTCGCCACCACGCCCACTCCACCGCGCCTTCTGCGCCTGCGCACCGCGCAATCCCGCCCCTCCTTCCTGCGGCGCTCTAGGGACCATGGCCGATCCTCGCGTGAGACAGATCAAGATCAAGACCGGCGTGGTGAAGCGGTAAGGAACGGCCCGCGGCGCCACGGCCTGCGCCTGCTCTTCTCTCCTCACCTCCCGGGAGGCCGGGCGGAGCATAGGCCTGAGGCGGCCGCGGTTTCCAGGCCTCGGCGGGCGGGACAGGAGGGGCGGCACACGCCTGGGCCAGCTCTGGCAGGGAGCCGCCCTCGGCGCTGTCCCTGCCGCCCTCGGTACGGGACTCGGGGCGACCTCGACGGCGTCCCGGTTGCCCTCCGTGCGGGGTTCGGAGTCGTCTTCGATGCCCGCGGGCTCGGAGGAGGAAGGCGGCCTGCCCTGGAGGGCCTCGGCCTGTGCATGCACGCCGGGCGGCGGCTCGCGCTCAACTTCGCCTTAGGGAGGCGGAGTCCACCCTGGCCTGGCCTCGGGTGCACTGGACAAGTTTAAGGGACGCCGAGAGCACTCACTCACCCAGAGAGGAGACGGTGGCGGAGCCCTGTACCCCGATATGGCTGACTCCCAGACTTTGGGAACTGGGGCGTGAACTTGAGTACCTCTGCCTTCTTCTTTCCCGAAGCTCGCTCGCCCCAGGGCTGTGGGATACTGCTTCCCAAGAGTAGGCCAATCTTGGGGTGTGCTTTGATTCCCGACTGCTTGCTAGTACATACTTAAGTGCTCATTGGAACTAGTTCTTTGTTGTTGTTCAGACCCAAAATGATCAAACTGTGAAGCATTCCAGGGGGAAAGACACACAGGCTCCTTATGAAGAAGGCCGTTCTGCGGTGGGGACAACTTTTTCCTGGTGGCCCATCTCTCTGTGATTTATGGGTCTTACACAGGGAGAACAATCCATAAAAGAGAATCGCTTTTTGCCACACTGCTCCTGAGTTTTAGCGCTTCCCACAGTAGTTTGGAAGCTTTTATTGCAAAGGCAGTTAGGAGATGGTGTGAGTGGTAGGGAAGGGCAGAGTCGGCTCTGAACTGTGACTGTCTTTCAAATCTTGATTCTGCCATTGTTTTTATGTTTTCGGGAACATATCACGTTGCACTGTGCCTCTTTAACTGATTTTGGAAGGTAGAGTCCAAATTCTCCCTGCATTGTTACTGAAAGAAGTTTGTGCTATGCTGTTTGATACAGTGTCTGGCAGGTAAATAGTGCTTTGATAACGCTTTAGAGCTTTAGACTTTGTCATAATGGGGGGGGGGGGGGAGTGAGATACATAACCAAAATACAAATAACCCACACCATCCCTCGGCCCACAGTTCTGTTCTCCTTTGCCAGACTTTCTTTGACTGTGCCATTTGCCTTAGCATATTGCCTATTTGCCAGAAATGTGTAAGAGACTGCTTTAAAATAGAGGTCATGAGAAATAGTTTGTAATATTTTCCCATGTGTCCTTGATATTTATCGTCCTCCTAGTCTATATACTATTATGTAAATTCTAGCTCAAGTAGCTATAGCCTTACAATACACATGCTAGACAAGGTATCATTTAAGTAATTAAGGATTAGCTTGTGAGACTTTCACACATTCTTAGAAGATTACCTAAACTCCCTGGAAGTACATAGAGTTTTGTTTGCAGCCTAATAAGATATTATCAAAGTTTAACTTTGGTGTTCATATTTCAGTAAATTAATTTCATGAAACTTTTTCATAATTTACCATAATCTCAAAATGCTTATATAAATTGATGAAAATGCCTATCATGCCTTTCTTCCATGGCTCATCTGTTGACATTTAGGTATAGCATTTCTTAGATATTGGAAAACAGGGACATATACTTTTAAACTTAAAATTTATCACCTGTTGATTGCTCATATTTTGTCTTGCTATATAGTGTTTATATCCATAAATATTATTACTTCTTTATTTTTCCTGAAAACTTATTTTACTATGATTCTCTGTGTTAATATACTAAAGTGTAATTTTATACTTTATCTCACTCAAAAAAGGAGCATAAATGAGACAGATATTGTCAGGGAAGAGTGATCGTCTGTGTATGTTACATTTTTATAATAAAAAGAGCTTAGAGCTTAAAGGTATGCTGTTTTTCCCTCCACATTTAGTTTCAAAGGCTTCTTAATTAGTCTTATGATTCAAGAATGTTCTTGGTTTTATGAAAGGGATTCTGTTCATTGGATTTGTTGTACTTAAAAAAAAATGATTGATTTAAATGTCTATGAGTAGGGACGTTTGTGCCACAACACAGGTATGGAGGTCAGAGGACAGTTTTCAGGATTCCACTCTCTACCATGTGGGACTAGGAACACATACCTCTATCTGCGGAGACATCCTATCAGCCCTGGGCATTTGGGTTTTCTTTTTTAAATTTTTAATTAATTAACTAATTTTGGTTTTTCAAGGCAGAGTTTTTCTGTGTAACTGTGGCTGTCCTAGACTCACTTTGAAGACCAGGCTGGCCTGGAACTCACAGTGATCCACCTACCTCTGCCTCCCAGTGCTGGGATTAAAGGTGTGTGTCACTATGCCCGATGACATTAGGTTTTTTAAAAGAATAGTTTCAAGACCAGCTTCTATTCTCAACTCATTTTTCTAGTCAGTTGTTTGTTTTCTGTAATTTCATTTCTCTTCAGAAGCCACAGCTTTATTTGGAAGAAGTGGTTTAAAGTCATTCGTAACCCTGCTTCATTTAGTTTTCCCTCTCAAAGTTGAGAGCCACTAGATTTTGTATTCTAGGATTTTGTCCTAGAGTTCATTTTGGATAGGCTAGTCTGCGAAGCTAATCTGCTACAGCAATTGTGATTTAGAAGTCTCCAGTTGTGGACTTAGGAAGGGATTTGGACTGAGAGGTTGAAAGTTAAGTGAGTATGGAAACAGGCAGTTAAATAGATGGTGGTTGGCATCAGGGAGATAATGCAGTGAGTACAAGATGGTCATTTGATTGTGCTGGCAAAGTGGTCAATGAAGGCAGTCGAATGGGTGGTAACCCAGCCTGTGTTTTAAATGAAGTAAACGTGAGTTTCAGGTGTAGTGCCTTAGCTGGTGTCTTAGTTACTGTTCAGTTGCTGCGAATAGACAACATGACCAAGCCAACGTAGAGAAGAAAGCATTTAATTGGGGCTTTGTTTATAGTTTCAGAGGGTGAATCCTTGGCCATCATGGTGGGGTGAGGCTATAGCTAAGATAGGCATGGCCCTAGAACAGGAGTGGAGAGCTCAACTCTACTGTCGGGTTGGAGGCAGAGAACACCCGAGACTGGGCCTGGTGTGGGCTTTTGAAACCTCAACACTTACCCTCAGTGACACACAGCCTCACACAAGGCCCAGAACAATCCTGGCGTTCTCATTCACACCACCACAGGCGGAAAGTAAGCAAGAGCGTCGCAGTGCCCCTGTGCCAGAAAAGTGGTGCCTCGTACAGTAACAAGTCGGAGGAGACGAGATCACTGGGGACAGGGAAGAGTCCACCTACTGAGAAAGCTGGACAGCAGTAAGGCTAACCCGGTACCACAATTCTGACAGAGAGGGATCCTTAAGTGTGCCCTCTCCGTCACAATGACATTTTTCTTTTAATTCAGACTGTGAAAATAGATATGTGCACTAGATATGAGGAATTATATGACATTTCTCTGCATGGTCAACTTCGCTAACATGTGACTCAATACAGACTGACCATCCCTAACTAGAAAGTCTGAAATTCAGACTATTTAGAAATCCAAAACTGAGTGCTGATATGACATTCAACATGTTCAGATTTTGGAGAGCTTCCAGTTTTGGAGTTAGGATATTTCAGCAGGTAAGTTTATACAAACACTCCGAAATCTGAACAACTCAGGTGTGAATGTGTTTCAGTTAAGTGGTACTTGGACAGTAGTGGACACTGTTGGTAGATTGGCCTGTGTGTTAGTTACTGCTTCTTGCTCTGATAGTTACAGTTGCTATGGCTTGTTACTTAGTGGTGCTATGATAAGCACCACTACCAAAAGCAATGTGAGTAGGATAGGGTTTATTTCATCTTCCAGGTAGCAGGCGTCACTGAGGGACGCCAAGGCAGGAACTCAGATAAGAACCTGGAGGCAGGAACTGAAGCAGAGCCCACAGAGCAGTGCTCTACTGCCTCGCTTTCCATGGCTTGTTCAGTCTGCTTTCATATGCAGCCCAGGTCCACCTGTCCAGAGGGGGGCTTGTTGTCTAGTGTCAGTCATTAATCAAGAAAGTGTCTACAGGTCTATCTCAAAGAGGCACTTTGTTAATTGAGTTTCCCTTTTCCTGGGTGTCTAGTGTGTCAAGTTGATAGAAGCTAGCTTGCACAGTCTGGCTGGCCCTTTTTAATGATTTAGACTTTTTTCAGATTACTAGATTTACAGGTTATCTGTGATCTGTCACAGCTAATCCGGCTACCCTTGCAGGGAATGACCAAATAATATTCTCAGATAGATCTGTGAAATTCCCAGAAGATCTGTAAAATTATTATCTATCTGTGTGTGTCCATTGATACACAGGTGGCATCAGTTGTCCTAATTTTCTTGGATTGAAATTTACTAGGATGTGGAACATTCTTTGTTAAAACTGGAGACATCCCAGGGAAACTAAGATGACTGGTCACCTTCTCTGTGCCGAGCTCCCATAGCTCTGTTTTGTATATGTTGTAATTTATTTGGAGGTTGTTGGTAACACACCTATTTACTATCAACCTGTATACGGTCTTACTTAATTTAAAATGTATGGTATGAATACGAACCCTTGCCATAGTGGCTTCTTTTCTGTATTGTTTGGAGAATATTTTCACTAAAGTAGAGAAAAATTTGGACTTGTTTTCTTGATTCTGTGGCAAGGTGTATTTTAGCTAAGTGGCTTTTGTCTACTCTACATTTCCAAGTTGGATTTGTATTTATAAAATAAGTTTGTTATTAGACACATGACAAATTCAAGAAATTCTACAAGGAAAAATGTTTTAATCTATTTAACTTAAAAGGTGACTTACAACTTTAAAGCCAACTTTTAGTAAAGGCTGATAAACTAGCCCACTGGTGGATGAACTAATTGATTAAAAATACCTTCTTGAATATATCTTTTTATAACCATTTTAGATTGGTAATAGCTTAAAATCCAGTGTGAAGAAAGAATGTTAAGGTATTAGAAATCTCACTGACATTGCCCCATAGTTTTCCTCTGATTAAACGAAAGTGACACCAGTAGATTAGAATGAGACTAGGACAATTCACACTGCAATTGTATTGCTTTAACTTTAACAATCTTTTAACACTCTTGTTTAAATGTAGCTGACACACCATAATTACAAATCTACAAGCCTTCATTATAGAATTTTACATCAGGAACCTGTGGGGACATTATATATATATATATATATATATATATATATAATAAAACACTGTTCCCAAACTATGCCATCTTCTAGAGTTTGCATATAGTGTGTTGTCTACACACATACACACACGCGCGCATATACTACATAGCAGGAACTGGAAACAAAATGTAAGTAAAATCCTTATTTAAATATTTATATAGTGACATAAAACATGAAGAATGTACATAGTTGGGTAGACAAAAAGATTTACTTCCTAAGCTTTGGCTTCTGGTACATTTCTTGTATTTCAAGTGATTATGGATGGAAATATGCTGGGGACTGTGTGGGAAAGGCTAAAGACAGCTTTGTAAATGAGTCCTGTAACTTTGCCAGCTTTCTCTTTTCCTTTTGTTCTTTTGTACCATACCTCTTTGGTTTGACTTAAAGTCAACCAGGATGGACAGTGTCTCCTTTAAAATTTCTCTGTGAACTTTAGCCTCTCTTTGAAGTTTTGTGATGCGTTCATCCAAAGTCTTAGTCAGAGGCAGTGTCAAAGTGGAATGCAGGTGGTCAACTCCTCACCTCCCCCTGCCAACTACTTGGCAAGCAGGAGCTGAGCAACCTGCAGCCATATGTCTCTTCAAGCTGGAAAGGGAAAAGCCAAGCCACTCATGACCATGATTTTCCCAACACAGAATATGGTCTGCAGATTGCCTTAGGAAGGGAAGGATCTTGTACTCTTTTCTTGCTTGCTCAGCCCCTCTCCTCCCTTCCACATATGTATCTGTGCACAGGGTATGTGCATATGTGTATATAGTGTATGCGTTTTTATTGTACATTATATTTGGTAGAAATGTTGAAACTGTAGTAAGGTTGCAAAATTATGCTAGTAGAGGCCGTCTACATTTCTAGAATATAGACTAGAAGATAAAATATAGGTGCTTAGAGGTATGGCCTCTCTATTCTAGTTTCTCATTTCTAACATAGATGTATAGAACACTGTAACATCCTGTTAGGATGCTGTTCTGTACCTAGAGAACTTGGCTGTTTTGTCATGGATCTGCCTTTGTCACAAGACTTATCAGCCTCGCAGAATGTCTTACTGTTCTGAAACATCTGGTGTGGTGTTAAGACCTAATGTGCAGTGAAAGTTCTTTGCAATGAACAAATGAGGGGCGAATGATGCTTCCTCTGCAGGGCTTTTGTACTTGATCTAATCAGTAATTGAAAGCCACCGAAATATTGGGATTATTGCATAATAATTGCTTGGATCATTTCTTCTGTGAGAGTTAGGCAGTCAGAACCCCAGATGCCATCACTCCACATTACTTCTATGACCCTAGGAAAGTTACTTAGCCTTTGAAAGCGCCATTTTTCTTAGCTGAAAAGTGGAATATTGACAGTGGATTCTTTTTCATGTTGTTATTAAGAAAATTAAGATAACTGAATCTCAGCTCAAAAGCCTGATAGGTAGCAAGTGTTTAGTACATGTTAACTACTGTCAATAACACCTGTCTTGGTATGTACTGCTCTAGCAAAAAAATCTGAGACTAGGCAATTTACAAATAATAGAAGTATATTTTTCATAGGTTTAGAGACCTGGGGTCTCCTTTTCTAACACTTAAGTGGTACATTGAGTGCTGTGACAAAAGGGCAAGGGAGGGTCAGCCGTATGTGAAGCTGCTTTATAAGATCTTTTACAAAGGAGGAACCTTTATGACCTGATCAACTTCTAAAGGCCTCACTTCTTAATACTTGCACTGGTGATTATTTCAACAAGAATTTTAGAAGGAAATATACAAGCCATTGCAGCAGTGTTGTTGTTTTTCTGAGAACAAATGGCTATGGGTTCCAGGACAGAACTCAGAACTTGATTATTATTATTATTTTTTAATTGTGATAAAATCTTGGTTCATAGTTACTTGGTCAATGCCTAACTGGCCTTGGAGAGGGAAAGAATGGGAGGCTAGCATGATTAGGTAGTTTCTGGGACTGTGATGAAGCTGAGGTGGTAATTTTCTGGTTCCAAACCCCAGCAAGCCCCCCCCCCCCTTTTTTTAAATAGAGTAAACACCTTGTATCCATATCATTAACACCCCAGGCAAGGCCAGTTGCATTCTTTTATGTACTTAGGTTTATGATGGTAGTAATTAGTTGAGTGAATTTTAGAGAACATTAATTCCAAAAATCATTGTGATTTACCATTGCTAGAAGACATCCCTATATTTATTCCAATTTTTAATGTATTGCTGTATATACCCACATGTGTTTATGTATGTTGGGAGAAGGGCGCTCATGTGGAGGTCAGGCTTTATGAAGTCATTTCTTTCCTTCCACCTTTAAGAGATTTCCAGGAATCCAACTCAGGTCAGCAGGCTTTCTTGGCAAGTGTATCACCATCTTGCTCTGTTCATGGTTTAGTGCTGGATTATCTTGTTGATAGAGCCTCCTCGGGGCTTTGCTTTTAACTGAATTCTCTGGTTTTGAGACTCCTGAACAAAGAGTATTTGTGGCTCTCTTAATGCATCTATGTGCGTGCGTGTGTGCGTGTGTGTGTGTACACATATGTTCGTGTTCTGAGTTGGCCCATTACAGACCTTGTAAAGGATAATGAAGCAAGTAGACATTTGTGTAACAGTGAATGTTCTAGTCTCTAAATAATACTGCTATACTTTTAGTAGAAAGTTATTCTCTGAGATAACTGTACTGTACTCTATAAAACCTCTGAAGCCTGTAACTCCTCTGAAGTGCATTCACACTTAATACAGTAGTATAATTTTGAAACCTAATGTTAAATTCCAAGGACTCTGTATTATGTTAAAATATATAAAGAATTTTTTAAGGCTAAGCAGTTCTTTTCAGGAGTCAAAGAGATAGTGTTTAATGGCTTTTGTAAAATAGGTGTGTTATTTGCCAGCTTGGTTAAGAAATGATAGAAGCTAGAAAAAAGTTCATGTGACAGGGTTCCAGCTAAGAGTCTGAAACTGTTGACTTTATAACCAAAAGTAGGAGAGAAACAGTGGCTGTAACAACCTTCAATGTGAGTTCTTCAAGATGGCATGATATATAAAACATACTAGGGATTTACGTAAAAACCAGCAACTTTCAACATTGTTTCATTGTTATAAATCCTAATCTGTTATAGAAAAATCAATATTTTTTTTTGTTTGTTTGTTTTTTGTTTTTCGAGACAAGGTTTCTCTGTGATAGCTTTGACTGTCCTAGACTCACTTTGTAGACCAGGCTGGCCTCGAACTCACAGTGATCCACCTGCCTCTGCCTCCCAAGTGCTGGGATTAAAGGCTTGCGCCACCACGCCCGGCCGAAAAATCAAAATTTTTTAAGGAAAATGGTCTTGCAGTTTTATGTAGTAAGCTAGAACACCATCTCTATTGTCTCTGACTCTAGTTGAATGAGGTTTTTGTCTGTTTATGTTTGTGTTTACCTGCCTGTTGCTAAGTTCCCCTCATCAGTAGGCCCACTGTTTCAGGTTTAAAAAGAAATTAGAGGTGGGAGCGATCATTCAGTTTCTAAGGACCTCGCTTAGCCTCCAGCATCAGTGCCACTGGTCCATGTGCTTGTAAACCCAGCGCCAGGAGGCAGAGGAGGCAGAGAAGCCCTGAGGCTTGCTGGCCAGCCAGTGTACTGAAAGCATTGCAGACTCAGTGAGAGAAGCTTGACTTAGTGCCTGGTGCCACAGACTGTGACTGCTGCTGTCTAGGCATAAGAAGAGTAGGATTGGGGCTGGAGAAGTGGCAGTGACACAGAGAGAATGACCCCGTCTTTGTGTTACAGGATTGCAGTTTCCAGAAGCCACACTCCACTCCTTACAGTTCCAGTCACTAAGCCAGACCAGAGATTTTCAGTGTGTTCTGGGGATTCCTTGGGGTTGCTAAGCCTTTTCTGGGGTTCTGTAAAGTAGAGGAATGTGTATAGAACTGCTAGGACATATTTTACCTTTTTCAAAATCTTGGTGTGGAGGTGGTTGGGGGAGAGGGTGGGCTTGTTTGCTTTCCTCAGGCACCATCCATTTAGTTTTGAGACTGGGTCTTAGGCTCTCAGATTTGGCTCTGCTGATTGGCTAGTGAGGCCCTGAAAGAGCTACCTTGCTCTTTCACTTGGGTCCTGGGGGTTGAACTCAGTTCAAGTTTGCATAGCAAGCACGTTACTGACAGAGCTGTCTCTGCAGTCTCCTCGCTCGTGTTCATTTGCTCACAGCTGTACCCTGAGTATTTCTAGGGGCTATGCGGTTTTACAACAGGTTGAACAATAGGAACAGGTCTCAGAATGTAGCTACTTCTGTTAATTTAGACAACTGTGCATGCTTTTAACTCGATTTGAACAGAAGAATGGTCACCTGACCCAGGTAGAAGTAGATGGAGTGTTTGGTTTCATGTGTCACATAGCTACCGAAGTTCCGCCCCACAATGCCATGCCAGGTGGGGCTGTACTTCTTGTCAAACTCCTTCTTGATATGGGCCACAATATCCTTGTCTATGTTGTATTTCTTCAACACCCGAGTAGCGCACTCCACCGAGCCCTGTTGCATCTCTTCTGACACATCTGCAGTTTTGATCACCACCTTTGGTTGCACGTGGTGACTGTGGAGCAGGGACCAGCGGGCTGCTGCCAGCTCATGGGCCGGGTGCTGGTGCTGCTCAAGCAGCAGAGGAGAGCAGCTGCGGCTGAAGCATCTCAGATTCTTTTTCTTGTTGTTAGTTCTGATTTATGGTTCCTTACTGTTAAGACTGACATAGCATTTCTAGAGAAAGACTGAATTCTCCTCGTCCTCATCATCCTCCTTTTTTGGTTTTTCAAGACAAGGTTTCACCGTGAGGCACTGGTTGTCCTAGAACTCACTCCATAGACTGGGGTGGCCTCAAACTCACAGAGATCCACCTGCCTTTGCCTCCTGAAGTACTGAGATTAAAGGTGTGCACCACCACTACCTAGCAAGACTGAATTCTTATGCATGGTGTTTTAAGTTTTTTAGCCCAATACATTGGATTCTGTCATTGTTACTGCTAGCACACCCTTACTCTTCTCTGCCTGTCCCACTATCACCAGCAGCAAAGTGTGTATTTCCATTTGTTTATATCTGATTGTATGTGGCCCATTGAAATAAGGAAACATCTAAGTCAGAAATTTGATATTATTTCCTGTATTTTTATTATGTTTTTAAGTTATCCTAGCATTTCTAGTAATAGGTTAAAGAGAAACAAACAATCTGGTGTTAACAGCAGAGTGGGTGCTGTGATTGAAGCTTTGGATTAATGCTGTAGATACCATAGCTGTTGATGTTGAAATGGAGCAGCACACTAGTCCCCCTGATAGCGGACAAGCTACAGAATGCTGTCTGCGTTTGTCAAGCAAAACCCATCCCCACTTACTAATTTTCAAGCAGATTCCCCACCAGCCACTTTCTTGAACATCCAGACAACAAGGCTGCCTTATGCGTTGGTCAGAACTCATGGCGTGCCTACCACCCCTAGACTTACGTGTGCCATCTTCCAGCCTTAGACCTGGCCTGCCCAGTTTTGGAAAATTAGCTGGCATCCCTGTCACAACTGCTCCTGCGAGGGAAGAGCTCTTCTCCCAGCCTTAGATCAGACTCTCTGGTTGAACCACCTGCCCAATTCCGTAAGTGAAGTGTGGAGCAATGAAAAAAATAGGAGTGATCTTACCACTTGACTTTGCCTTTTGCTTTTTGTTTTGAAGAATAGTTGTGTGTTTTAGTATTAAAGTGATTGTTTGACCATGTTCGCCAGGATGGTATCAAGCTCCTGTGCTCAAGTCAACTTCCTGCCTCAGTTCGTAAAGAAGCTGAGACCACAGGTGTGCACCACTCTCTTTAGTTAATGTTAATTTTAGATTTACTTATTTTACTTTGCGTGTGAATATTATACCTGTATGTATATATGTGTGCCTCGTGCATGCCTGGTACTCATGGAAGTCAGAAGAGGGTGTGAGACACCCTGGAACCAGAGTTAAGTGCTCTTAGCTCCTGAGCCATCTCTCTCTGTCCAGTTCAGTGTTCTCTGATTGGGAGAATGAAAAAGAAAAGAAGTGGAAAGACAGATAACTTGTAATCCCAACCTCCTCCTCCTCCTCACAGCTCTTCCTTACCTGTTTTAGCCCCCTATTTTAGCTTCTAAAGTTAGAGTTAGAAGAGTCATCACTTCGCCAAGAAAGATTGTAATGATTTAGGAGGCTTTCCTTGATTAGAATTCAGTTTTTCCTCATTACAACAGAGACATACTCAGATAAAGCATACATGTAATCTGTGAGTGGTGAATGGTGTTCTGTTGCTTACCTCCCTCCCCTCAACGTTTTGTTTGTTTGTTTTGTTTTGTTTTTGTCTAACTAGTAGCAGCCCAGTTGAGTTTTGAACTTCGGAGTGCTGGGGTTAAGCGGAATCTGTAGCTGGAGAGCAGGTGAGCCACCTGTGTCATGTTTCTCTCTCTCCTGTCTTAGTCTGATGTGACTGCCATCAGGTAACGTGTCCCTGGCTGTTCTTGCCCTTGATAGCTTGTGCTTATATCTGTTTGGTGCCTTTGGTTATTGCTATTATTTTGAGTGAACCTAGACCTTGTTCATTTCTAGATAGTGATAGGAAGTTTGGGATCATCAGTAATTTGATTATAGTTTGACTAGACTCTCTGAGACACCATAATATTATATATTAGTTCCTATTAGCATGTAAGTTCTGTGAAGTCATGGATATTCCCAGAGACTTGACACATACAAAAAGTTGTTAAAAGATCTCAAGTGGAATGAATACCTTCTAACCTCTCAAGTTCCTGAGAACACAGTTAGTGTCTCAGTCTTTTTTTCTCTTTAATTTAACATACTTTAAAACACCTAGCCCAAATCCCAAAGGTATAAATAGCCAGCATCAATTACTGTCTGCCCCTCTGTCCGTCCGTCCGTCCGTCCATCCACCCATCTCTCTCTCTCTCTCTCTCTCTCTCTCTCTCTCTCTCTCTCTCTCTCTCTCTCTGTGTGTGTGTGTGTGTAGTATAGTGTACTCTGTGTGTGTGTAGTATAGTGTATGAGATATTCTACCCATGCAGAGGTGCTTATGCCAACATTGGCACCGTTTGTATGTTGTTTTATTCTTCTTGTGCTTTGCGTTTAGAGCATAAAGAGTAGCCTCGTTCCTCTCTATGGCTTCCAGAGACTCTGTGTGGGCATATGTCACTTAAAAAAATTTAATAGACATTTAAAAGTATATTATTCTCAGTATTTTACTATTGGAAACTTTTATAATGAATATTCTTGTATTCTTACAGTTAAGTATTATATATAGAATAAATTCATACAAGTGCATTACTGGTTCAAAACTGTATATATTTTAAGTAATGGGAGACATTGATCAATTGCCATCGGACGAGTATAGCAGTTTATAAAACTTGTAATGACTTAATAGAGAATTTTATTACCATGCAATTTAATGCTTTCTGGTCTAAAACTGTAGAACAGTATAAAATGCCCAAGCATGTTTAGTTTTTGTTTTTGTTTCTGTTTTGTTTTTTGAGAAGTACCTTCTACATGGCTGAAAAATCTAAGAACAACTTAGGCCTGCTGATATATTCAGTTATTTAAATGAACTTCCTTTCTGAATCATTTCACAAGAGGAAAGTAGAGGAACCACTGAGAAACTGTTACATAGTCTCCTGTTTCTAGGGTCTCACTGGCAAGAAGGTGGATAATGACTTTGCTCAGGATTACTCAGCTAATTACAAACAGCTGTTGTTGGGGGCATTCTGCTTCTGAGTCTTAGCTTTCACTCAAACTTTAGGTCTTGAGCTTGTGAGTAGAGCAGACTTCTGCCCTAGTTATTTTCTGTTTTATTTATCTGTGTGTGTGTGTTTTGGTGGTGGTAGGGATCTAATGCAGGGGTTTTATGCATGACAGACAATTAATAGTTATGAACTATACTCCTAGCCCTGAACTTCAGTTTTTAAACAATGAATTATGACATCATTTGCTTTATTTGAAAATAAATAAGCCATTAGATGTTAGTGATTGCACTTGGGGGAATTTGCATGTGTGTTGCTTTAGTTACGAAAAGACTCATTTTGTTTTTTCCTTTCGAGGAAATTGTGGACAGTATTTTGATATTATTAAACATTACAGAATAAGCTAGGCATAGCAGTGGCCTATAATCCCAACTTCCTAGGATATGAGACTAAAAAGGACACATGAGTCCAGGAGTTCAAAAGCAGCCCACGAAACAATGAGAACTCATTAAAAAAAAATAACAGCAAAAATCATAAAAGCTAATTGGACGTTCAGGTATACTGAATAACTTAAGTTACCTTAGTTCTGAATATAGTCCTGAAGAGAGAAATCACTTTGAAGCACAACATAAAAGCAGAAATGTCAAATCTAGCAAATATACAGGCGGAAACTCATGAGTTCATGTTTCAAACATGGTTGCCAAAGTATCTCTCTGGCCAAATAGAATAAGAAGCAGCAGACAAAACTCTAAAAGACCAATAGCACCTTGCTAGCACATTGCTAATAAGGACTAATAGGTACTTAAACTGATGAAAGTGATTCAGACAACAACACATTAACCCCCTACTGCGGCCTGCGTTAAGCTGTTAATAGGCGTTAGCCTTTTAGAGAGCGACTAGCACTTTCATATTCATTTCCTAAGCCTTTGGTACATCAGTGAGCTAGGAGAGCGGCCTGCTGTGTCTGGTTCTTATGTCCTGTGTGCTTTCCATAGTACCTGCTGAAAGTGTAGCTTCCCTGTGCTCTCCAGTGCTCTTGCTGCTGTTGGAACTAATGTTACTTTGCTTGCATTCTGATTGCTATCAGTTTTGTGTAGAAGTTACATGAGGAATAAAGGCTGCTGTGTTTTTTCTCAGATACTTGAAAAATCGGGCATATCAATATGTATATGAGGAGAGTTTAAAAATGTGACTTTAAGCCGGGCGTGGTGGCGCACGCCTTTAATCCCAGCACTTGGGAAGCAGAGGCAGGCGGATCGCTGTGAGTTCGAGGCCAGCCTGGTCTACAAAGTGAGTCCAGGACAGCCAAGGCTACACAGAGAAACCCTGTCTCGAAAAACCAAAAACAAAACAAAACAAAACAAAAAAACAAAAAACAAAAACAAAAATGTAACTTTATTAAAAACATGCTAAGTGACCCTTAATGCCTGTTCTCTGTAAGTTAGAACGCTATCTTGAATTTTTATTTGTGCATTATTTTTTATAGCATTTTAAAATAGATGTTCTATGTTTTCATAATAATTCCAAGTGTAATGCAAATAGAGTTAGGTTGGACCAACAAAAATGCCTCTGCAGGTAAAGAAACTTGTCAAGACTGACAGCCGAGGTTCTGTCCCTGAGCCACATGGTGGTGGAAGGAGAGAGAGAACAGACTCCCCTAAGTTGTCCTCTTACCTTCACACATATGCTGTGGGGCATGCATATATGTGTGCACATATCAAATAAATTAATTTTGAACATTAAAACAGATTTTTTTCTTTTGGTTTACTTTTTTGAGACTGTGTAACAGAGCCCAGACTGTCCAGGCATTCTTTTTGTAGGCCAGACTGGCCTCGAACTCACAGAGATCCACCTGCCTCTGCCTACCAGTACTGGCACTAAAGGCGTGCACCACCACACCCATTGAGTTAGCTTGATTTTAAAAACAATTTTATCTTGAAGAAGCTGACTGTATTAGAAAATGATAAACAATGTTGGCTGGATTAAATAGTACTGTGATGTGTGGTTTGACTGAGTTTAGACTTTACTAAATATTTGGGGGCTTTGATAATTCTTTTTTAGGTATTTAAATCTTCTTGGTTTCATTCTGTCCTTTTGACTGACTTATTCATAGGATATCTGACTTATATGCCTTGTGAAAAGAACCACATCCCTACCACTCCAAGGAAATACCCATCTCCCTCATTAGCCCTCACCTCTAGACATCAAACATTTATAAAACCTCTTGTTAAGTCACTTTGGAAGTCATCTTTCTTTACCAGAGTTCCTTGTAAAATTCCGTTTCTTGATGGACAGTAGTGGTGCACACCTTTAATCCCAGCACTGGGGAGGCAGAGGCAGGTGGATCTCTGTGAGTTTGAGGCCAGCCTGATCTACAGAGAGAGCTTCAGGACAGCCAAGGCTACACAGAGAAACCCTGTTTTGAAAAATGAAGCAAAGCAAAGCAAAGCAATGCAATGTGTTTCTTTCTAAGTTTGCCTGTGAGGTTTTAATTGTTCTGCCACAGCTTCCTCTTCTTCAGCCCCCAGGGTAGGGTCAGCTCCAGGTCTGTTTGCTTCTGTGGTTCTCACATGGGTCTTTTTCAATGTTGCACGTGCCCGGCTCTTGTTCTCTTTTTACTCAACAGAAGCTGGCTTAAAGTGTGTGTGCAAAGCTTGATAGTGAGACTTCATTGCTAGTAATTCCTTTCAGTTTGTAATTGGATTGTTCCCTCCTGCTGAATCAGGATGATTAGTCTTGATTTCGAGTTCCAGCCTATATTGACTCTGACCCAAGTCAGCTTTCTAGAAGCAGTAGGCACCTTCCCTCCAACCCACTGTCAGTTCCAGCTTCCAGACCTCTGCCTTGAAGGAGATATTCTTATGTAAAAATCATAGCACCTAATCTATATCTATGACCAAGTGGTACATTTCTGGCAGTACATTATAAGGAATGAAAACTGTACAAAATGCTTTTCTTCTCTTTCTTATGAATATTCAAAACTAATACACACAGAAAAGAAAAAAGAAACTCAACAAAAAAATAAAAATGAAGAAAATGTTTATGAGAGACTGTCTTATACAGTTTGTTATTGTGACCACCAAGGTAGCAAATGAATGACAGACTTAACCATAGTTATAATTTGATTTTTTATTTTTTGAGACAGGATCTTATGTGTTCAAGGCTGGACTAGAACTTGGTAGTTAGTCAGAGATGACCTTGAACTAGTGGTCCTCCTGCTGCCTCACAAGGGTTGAGATTGAAGGCCTGTGCCTCCCACATGCCTGGTTTGAATAGTGAGTGGTAGGATTCAAACACAGGGCTTCATGAAAGCTTGGCAAGCACTCTTCCAGGTGAGCTACATCTCATCCTGGCATTTGACTTAATTAAGGGAATGATAAACACTAAAGTTAGTATGGAGCTTTAATTTTGTTTTTAATTTGGCTAGGATTAGTCTTTTGATTAGATTCAAGTATGTAGAATTACAAGTCACTTTTTATTTCAAATATATCCTATAACATTAAAATAAATTCTTTTTCTATATATAATAATCAGATTCTTTAGTTTAATGTCCTGCTTAGCAACAATTTTATAATTCAGAAATAATTGAAACAGTAAAATACATTTTTGTTTGATTTTGAATAACTTTGAAGTATTGTTCTGCAGTTTGGGGAAACTTGGAAACTTACTGTGAAGCCCAGAATCTCAGTTACCCTCTTGTCTGAGCATTTGATGTGCTGAGGTAAGAGGTCTTAGCCACCACACCCAGCTCAGTGAAAGACATCTTGAGTAATGAGTTGAAGTGTGTCTAAAGGTAAAATGCCCAGTTGGGAATCAGATGAGTGAAAGTGCTTCTCTTCATATGAAGTTTGCTACCATAGGAGCAGAGGTAACCAGGACATTTCAAGACATCTAACATTAATCCTTTCCTCAGCAGCGAGTACACAGAAGCTCATCTTTCTGACAGAGCTAAGCATCTACCACAGGCCTTGAAATATCGGTCTGTCTTCCCAAGGGAACATATTTTCCAAGAGAACAATTTTGAACAGTTGGGGTGGGAAAAGATGTAAGATGAGAACTAGTGCCTCCCCACTGGTGCTACCACCACTGCCCATCCAGCCTGCGGTGTGTTCCCTGAGCCTGGAGAGGCGTCACTGAATTCATGTCACCGGCTGTTCCGTGTTGACTGCTGCTCACCAGAGCTTTCTTGTTCAGTTTTTGCCAACAGTGCCCCCCCCACATACCCCCGCACCAGTCCTTACTTGATAGTGCATTCCTACAGGCTGATTAGCACAGGCCATGATGTGGTCTAGTCTAGTCCATTTTATATTTATTGTGAGAGCTCAAAATGACATCTTCCCTGTTTTATGGCTACAACTGTGAAGTTAGTGATTGTTAACTATAGTACAGTGCTTTTATAATTAAACTATTTGTGACACAGAATTAAGTTCAGTAGCAAAGCCAGCATTTAAATTTGCAAATAAGTGTGCATCATCTCTTTGAATTACAAATAAGTAAAATGCGACATATTACTTTGAAACCAAGTCAACTCTGAAAAGTTACTCACATAGCACATTTATAAATTATTTATTGAATACCTATGTTTTTTTGCATCTAAATTCTTTCTTCTCACCACCTGCTTCTTTTGTTTTGGCAGCATAAACAGGTATTGAAACAGCAGTATTAATATCTGTTGAGCCTTCATCCATTCTGACTACTTATATAAAATAATTGTGAAGAAATTGAGTTTAATTTGCCTTTTACTTGCCTCTATGGTTCTAATAATGGAAAAAAATGAGAAATGACTGAATAAAATGTAGTTAACCTCAATTTCTATTAACTGTGTGGAGGAGCAGTAGTAGGGAGCATCTTGAATTTGAAACACCGAACTTTAAAGGCTCAGTAGTGGTGAGGATTGGCGGGAAGAGTGAAAGAATGACTGCCTTCTGTAGAACAACATATTTCAAACTATTGATCCAAACCAGAGTAAGAAATAGGTTTTATTTTGTATCATGGCAAAGAACACTAATGCAGACACATGTTAAACTTGGAACAAGATTTGATGGACTCTTTTTCCAACACATGGTGCGTTCTAGTACTGCAGATACTATTCTGTTCCTTTCCTACCAAACACTGGAAGTCTGAGGCAAGAGGATTGCTGGGATTAGAGGCCATTCCAGACTTCATGATGAGGGTAAAGCCAGCCTGCAAGCGTTACCTAGTGAATCTCTGTCTCAAAAAACCAAAACCAAACAAAAAGAGCCAGTGTGTTTGTAACTTACCAAGTAGATTATACAAATTTGTACAGCCAGCATTGCACTAGAGGTTGGTGCCGGGGCTGAACAATCGAGCAGCCGGTTTAACATTAGAAGCCAGTCAAGTGGGAGCTCCTGGGTAGATGGGGTTCATTATTAAAAGATACTGAATATTTGTTGTCTTTGCAGCATAGGATCAGTAAATATACCAATAATTATAGTCACTCCTGTGTTGTATAATGGCCTTCCTATTTTATGTGGAATAGGGTTTAGAGTGGCAAATAATGCATATAAAGCCACAGAGATAGCAAAAGTCACATCTAGGATTTGAACCCATGGAAACGAGTCTGATGCTCCTAAAACCCATACATCTTCTACTATGTCACTGTGTCTCTCAGGTGCCACTGTGGTGTGTATGCTGGCCTTAGAAGAGAATTAGTGACATTTAGTTGTCATTAGAATTTTATAGTGGAAAATAACAATAAAAAGCCCCATTAAACGTGAGTTGAGATAGGCATAAACATTGACAAACAGTTAAAGAGTGATAGATTGTATTGGCTTTCCAGAGAGCTTTAAGTCTTTATGCTCTGCTCATCTATGAGGTGGAGGTAATCTCCTTAAGGCTGAGATAGATATATGGGGTTTCCTGGTTGTAAGGTAAAGGAAATGCCGAGGGCTTTACTACTGCACCAGAGCAGATAATAAGGCAATTAGAACTGTTAAGTTGATGAAACACCAGACTGGGATGAATTATATCACGATTTACAAAGAAATGGGAGATTTTACGGCAACTTTTGAGACCTAAAGCGGAAAGATACATCAAGTAAGGAGAAGAGAAATCGATAGTTAAACTTCAAGAGCAGATTTATTTGGCCTGGGAAATCCTACTTGTAAGCACTTTTGGACCAGCTTCAGAATATGTTATCAGCTCTGTAAATAAGTGGGAAATTATCAGTCTGTGCTGATAATTTAATTTCCTTTGTTAATAAAATGAATTTAAGATAAAAAAAATTTTTTTGAGCTGTAGCATCCAATACAGCCCTCTTACTTAATAACTGATGAAGGGGAGACCTGGAGACATCAAGCTGCTTCCCCAGGTCAGCTGAGCCCGCCAGGGTCAGAAGTGAGTGCCAGCCTCCCAGGCTGCACCACAGCGACCTGAGAAGGAGCGCTAATAATGCCTTCTCAAGTAAGCTGCCTTATGAGTACTGTGTCATCCCCTAAAATTCCTATCCCAAAAAATAGCTCCACTGCTAACACTTAGAAATGCACTTTTCCCCAGTCAGTTCATAGGCTGTTGTTTCAACAGGGAATGGGCCACTTGCTTTTTTAAGCCAAAGCTTTGTTCTGGAAGTCTGACACATTGTGCTGTCATCTGTGGTCCAGGCATGTGTGGGACTGCTGAGCCATATTACCTTTCCCCTACTTTTCTCGTAAGTTTTTCAGGAGAGCCTACAAAAACAAGAAAATGACTTACCTGTAAACTTAATTTGGTTTTTTATGCTTTTTAAAAAATTTACAAATCAATAAAAATGTAACACACCAAAACTAACCAGCCTCAAAGTCTATACAATTCAGTGAACTAAATAGTTAGAATAGAAATTTGGATTGGAAACTGTGAAATGTAATGAAAACATTACATTTCACATGCTCATTATCAGATATATTTTATGAACTCACCTACCGCCAAGACCAAAATATTATCCTATTCAGCTTTAAAGAAAAATGAAATTTAAAAACATTACAGGAAAATGAATGGACTTAGGATGTTTAATATTAAGAGAGGCCATACAGTCTCAGAAAGAAAAACAAGCTGCATCTTCTCTCATGTTCAGCATATGTGTGTGTGTATGTATATGTGTGTACACACACACACACACACACAAATACACATGTAGGTAAAGTATAGAGTGAAGAAAAGAACAAGAAAGGGCCCGAGGAAGGACTGAATGCAGGTGATGGATATGAATTATGAAAGAGGAGATAAAACTTTCTCTCTGGCTCTTAATTCTGTCATGTATTTTTAAAGTTTATTATTTCCAAGATGGGCTCTCCCTATGTAGTTGAGACTGTCCTGAAACTTGCTGTGTTGCCAGCTAGGAACTTTGAATCCTCCTGCCTCAGCTTTCTGAGGTCCCACCACACCTACCTTTAATATTCCTTTAGAAAACTTTTTGGGGTATTAGTCCCATGTTTTGCCAAAAGTTTTTTCTAGGGTCAGGAAGCTTGTCTCTGTGTATTATGTACTTTGTTTAAGTGGAATAATTTTACTATTTCAGTTACTGAATGCTGGGTCTCTAATGCCCACCATCTATGTGATCTGTAGTGCAGCTGCTCAGAATGACTGTGGAGACACTATTTGTGTAAGCAGTATAACTGCAAAACATTACACAGATCACTGCTGTCATCAAAACACACCTATTCAGGCCACAGTTGTTTGGCGAAGAAGCCACTTTTAGAGAATTAAACTTCTGCTTGCTAAGTTTGATCGGCTTTTTGAAAGAGGTGCCACTTGATTCTGAAGTGAGAGTGGAGATGAGCTGGAGACAGGAAGGAAGGGCAACCATTTCTCAGGACAGGCAGCGAGATTCAAAGTCCTCCCGAGTGGAGAGAGCATGGCGTGTCTCACGAAAGACACAGCCAGGGTTTAATGTCCTGACAGCTTCAGGATGTGTAGGCATTGTTTCTGTTTATTTGATTGTGTAAAGCAAGAAAGTTCTAGTTATAATTTAAAGGCCCTTGGTGAAGGCTCATTATGGAAGAGAGTGGCTGTTTCCCACTTGTTGTGGTTTATTTTGTTGTGTTTTGCAAGCTGGATTTTAAACTTAGCAATAGCTTGATTCCTGATGGGCTATAACAGAGTACTGTGCCATAGAAGGACACTGTCAATGTTTAGTTAAAACTCATCAGTTGGCCAACTCAAAATGAGCTCAGTGCTAGTTTTGTAGACTTTTTGTTGTGGTCTCTCTGTCATTTCTCATTTTGCTTTGCTTCTTTGTTTCTTTCTTTCTTTGCTTTCTTTTTTTTTTTTTTTTTTTTTTTTTTGTCTTACTGATCTTTTGCTTTTATATTTTGGTTTGTGACTTTTTTGAGCATGTGTCTCTTGTCTTTTGTTTTTGTTTTCTTTTTAAAGAAAAGGTATGGAGTTGGGTGCATAAGAAGGCTGGGGAGAGCTGGTGGAGGGGAAAGTTCAATCAGAACATATTTTATGAAAAAATTTTTAAATAAAAATAAGTTTATGTGCTGAGAATTTAAGTAGAGGCAATATACAAACCTATGAATAGGGTATACAGACCTGTCCTCCATTCTTTTGCCAACAGCTAACAGCATTTAGAATATATGTGAGTATGTACAAAATAACTGGAAGAGTGAGCAATAAGCACATGGATAGATAAGGGACAAAATAAACTAAATAAGAATTCTCTTAGTACATTTAAGTAAAACTAATAATTATGTTAAGAGAATAAACATCCAATTTTCATGAAAATGATTAATGCTGTGTTGGAAAATTAAATTCAAGTTCATTGTAAATGTGAACTAAGAACAGTTGAGTCATCATACCAAAGTAAATGGTAACATGTTAAAATTAGGGCAGTGCTCTGCAAAGAGCTACAGGTGTTAGGTTGTTGGCTAAGTCATATTAACAACCAGGTCAAGGGTGCAAGAAAATCCCCAAAGGATGCTAAGTTTGGATTGTGATCAAAACAGAATTGAAAAGAGCTGAGTGATAAGCACTCCTAGATAGGTGAACACAATAAAAGACTGCTAGGCATGGTGATCCCACCCTCCCCAGGCCAAGATAGGAGGATGTGAGTTCAGAGCACTGTGGACTATAATCCAACAAGTTCTAGGCCAGCCTGCATTAACTAGCTATACCCTGACTAAAAACCTGAGGGACCAGGGAGAAGGAAGAGAGGGAGGTTAAGATTGGACTGGGGGGACTGGAGGGGGGAGTAGAGCAGATTTTGGTATTAGACATGTTTTGTTTTCTAGTTTGCATTTGCCAGTCTGAATAAGAACTAAGCAGCAGCACATTTCAGAGCCACTGCTTGTTTACCTTGTGATCCTTGTGTGTCTGTTCAGGATGCCAGCCAAGTTTTTCATACTATGTAAAATCTAGATACAAGATCTCATAGGCCGTGGATGCCAGTTGCTTATAAAACATGTTTTAATAAGGAGAAACCCTACACCCAAACCACCATATAGTCACTTAAAATGCCTGTTCTAGGGCTTTGTTACAGGCCAATGCTGGCATTAAAGGGCTTTCACAACTAGTCACCCTGAAAGCAGAGGTTGGAGTTGTTTTGTTCGTGGCCCACCTCGTGGCACATGGTGGTTTTATTTGTGGCCCACCTCGTGGCACATGGTGGTTTTATTTGTGGCCCACCTCGTGGCACATGGTGTGCCTTTGGTAGATACAGTAATCCTCCTTTTGTGCAATCCTACTGCCCATGGCTTTAGTTACTTGCTGTAAACTGGAAATATTAAGTGACATTTCAGAAATAAACAATTTGTAAGTTCTAAATTGTGTACTGTTCATACAGAGTAAGGGTTCTTCAGATGTGCTGTTCTTGTCTCCTGCCCAGGACATTAAGTCCTCCCTCTGCAGAGAGTCTGCTGCATGCACTCTGCCTTAGTCAGTAGTCATCTCGCTATCAGTATCACACATTTGTGTTCAGGCAACACTAACTTAATAATGGTACCAAGGCCATTGGTCCCAAAAGGGTAAAAATAGTGACAATTTAGACATATTAATGAGAGACTGTAAAGTGCTTTTAAGTGAAAGCATTAAAATTCACAATAAGGAAATAAAACCATGCATGCTGAGATTGCTAAGATCCATGTAAGAATGAGTTTCCTGTCATAAAGTCATAAAGGAGAAAAAAGAAATAAACAGCAATTTTAGAAAAACAGTATACACAGTGAGTCTGCACTTTGTGACGTTGGAGGTTACTTGGATGGATAGGTGGGTGGATGAATAGTAGGTGGATGAGAGTGTGCAGAGGTCCCAAGCTTGCACATTTTTGGCTCTGTGCCTTACTAGGAACTGGAGATCATTTGAATTTAAGCCCTTTAGAATGTTGGTGCTCTCTAAGAAGACATACTGAGTTTACATTAATGTCTGCGTGAGCTACAGGGTCTGTCATGACAAAAACCACAGTATGGCTTACATACAACTAGAATTTATTCATACAAATGTAGAGGCTAAATCCAAAATGAGGGCGCCAGCGGCTGAGCACTCTCCAGCCCCTGGGAACAGTTTTTTGTTTTTGTTTGTTTTTGTTTTGTTTTGTTTTGTTTTCTGAATTTGTTTCAAGTGGGTAAACATACCTACTACCTACATTCACACTTAGATTGGCTTACAGTTTTGAAAAACAGTAGTCTACTAAAAATAGATGTAATTTGATTCCATTTATATTTGTTCAGTATTTGCACTAGATTACAGTTCTGGTAGAAAGTGACTATAAAACACTTATCTGTCTCTTAGGAGGGAATGGACTCTCAAAATAAGTTGGAAGGCTGAAAGTCCTTGCTATGTAACTTGCTTTTCGTACATTTTTCTCTTAAAAATCGAAAACTAGAATATTAGCATTAATATAGTGCTAACCTTCTTATTTAGATCTTTTTAAATGTTGCATTTTTACTGTATTTTGTTTTTATATTTGAAATTTCATTAGGCCACATATTCTCCGCTTTGTTTCTCTTACTATTTTATTATCATAAAGAGATAATACTAGGACTTATACTTCTTGTTGGGCTTAGTTCAGCTTTTATATGTCTGGGCTGTCTCAACTCTTTGACTTTGTGAAAGCTTAAATATCTTTCACCCAGGCTTGACTTTTTATGCTTCCTAATCTGTAGTCAGAGTTTTTGGATTTATAGTTTTTCTGTAAATATCAGGTAAAGATAATGCATTTCTTCATATGGAGAGTTAAGCTGATAATATCACATTTCTGTGAGAAAAAAAATAATGTGATTGCTTTTATCTTTCTACTTTTTTTTTTCCAGACAGGGTTTCTCTGTGTAGCACTGGCCGTCCTGGAACTTGCTTTGTAGACCAGGCTGGCCTTGAACTCCTAGAGATCCTCTTGCCTCTGCCTCCTGAGTGCTAGGATTAAAGGTGTGGTTCTACTTTTTATACTATTGCCGGGTACGTTTTTTTCTATAACTTAAAAGACAACGATCATTGCTGAAACATGGTGCATCTGTGTGATAAGTTCAGTCTGTCCTGTCTTCTAGCAGGTGAGACGAGGTTGGTTCCTTGTGGACACCCACTCAGA